>NC_081794.1:6084161-6384161 GCF_963082965.1 Carassius carassius
TTCACGTATGGCACTTTACTGTATACTTGAGATAAAATCAATATCGCAGTATGGCTGGTTGGTACAGTTGTCTAATCATGCAGGTTGCAATTTAATTAAAAACATATATGCTTTAGCAGGTTCATGATAAAGTATTCAGCATCTGAAAACAGCTTGGGTTCATGCGTGTAAATGTCAACATGAAAATTAGTATTGCACTTTTACAATATTTTACATTTTTATTACAGTATATTTCTCATTTTCTATATATTTTTCTATACATTAACAAATGTAAAATTTTAATCACAATAAAGTAAATTATTATTATTTGGTCATACTGAATTGGCAGTATTATGATAAGATATTGTTAAATTCTTTGCAAGCACAATAATCTCAATGTTACATTTAATATCACAAAAAAAATGAAATTTTTGTTATTTTATAGTCATTTTGAATTGGGAATATTATTACAAAATATTTCTATTTTGTTTACTATTTTTTGATAATATCACAATAATCCCAATATTATAATCCATAATCACACAATAAAATAATTACATTTAATATTGTTTTATGATCATATTGGATTGGCAATATTGTTACAGCATATTCCTTATTTTGTTTAATATTTATTCAGAATATCAACATTTCAATATTATAATCAATAATCACAATAAAATCATGACAGTTATTATTTTATTGTCATCTTGAATTGAGAGTATTATTGCAATGTATTTTTTATCTTAATATTTTAATTTTCAAAAATATTACAATAATTAAAATATTATAATCAATAATATCAGATTGTAAACCACAATAAAATCATTTTTATTATTATTATTATTATTATTATTATATAGAATTAGCAGTTTTATTACAGTATATTCTTATTTTGTTTAATATTTTTTTCATTATATTACAATCATCACAATATTATGATCAATATCACAATCAAGTCATGAAAGTTTGTATTATTTTATGGTCATAATGGAGTGGCAATATTATTACAAAATGTTCCTTAGTTTGTTTGTTTTTTTACATTTATTTTAATGGTTCACTTAAAGAGTTGAAACCCAAGTATGAACACACAAATGTTTTCTCAATATTTTCCCAAATCTTGCAGCCCAAAAATGATTGTCAAGTATTTTTTATTTATTATCAATATTATTATTATTTGATGCACTCCTCAACAAAATCACCTCACACCCACTCACTCTAGAATGATTCATTCTTTTTAAATAAAATTCCTGTAAAAACAAAATATCCCAATGTCAATTTTTCCTTAGTATCGTGCAGCCCCACCCATCCCACAATACTTCCCTTGTGACATTTAAACCCACAGTTACAATGATATCATCAGCGTAACCCACAATGTCATAGACCCATCAGAACATCACATAGCCCCCTAAAGGACAGCGCGATTAATTGATTCAGACGTAAATGGTCAAATAACTCCTGCGGACTAGTTTTCCCCACCCCTATTCTTTATGGATGCTTTGAAAATAGTGTCAAAAAGTATTTTTTTCCAATACATCCTAGAAGACAGTCCAGGTTTTGGTCATAGGATTGTCAGGATTGACATTTGAGGTTGCTCTGATATTTTTAGCGTCCTCCACTGTGATTTAAACTAATTGCTCCACTGACTCCCTTTAGTTTTTAAAAGCTCATTCTCTGCAATAAATCCTCAGGAGAAGCATTGACGTTTCTCGCTCAAATGAATCAACTCTTTTTTTCACCCTTCTTTCTGTGTTCTGGAAAGAAGTCTGCGTGTCAACACTTGAATAGCTTGTGGAGTGTTGTAAAGTAACAGAAGAAACACAGCCATGACGTGCATTGATTCGGAATGCTGTGCAGAGAAAGTAAATATTGAGCTTGATTTTAGTTGCGTGTATCCCCACTAGACTACTTACAGGCAAGTTTAATAATTCATGCCAAAAAATGGAGCTCATCCTTTTGGGGCCAAGAATGTTTTTAACTCTCACGCTGGCAAGAAATCTGCTTTTGAGACAGGTGAAATGTCACTCGGAGCCTGATTGGTGTTTAATTCAAATTTTTCACATTGTGGTCTGGTTTTCCCAGATGCAGCTCTTTGCGCGTCCTATGATTTATTGCCATGCTGACATCCTTGCTACATTTCCCCATAAACATTTAATGAGACTGAATACGTGGACATGAAAGAAATGCGCATGAAATCTGTCTGATAATAGCTTTAAAGTAAACTATGTAGCAAGAGCATCAGGAAAACATTACTTCCTTGTTTGTGTCTCTTGCCGGTCAGAAAAGTTTCTAGTTATTATTTGAGAGGCATATAACGGATGTAATTTGTAATTTGATAACATGAGGGTTTTCAAGGCCCCTTGACTACGCTTTATCTCATCTATCTCGTGTAAATCGTTTTCCATGGAATGAGCGTGCACGTTTTTGTTTCTCCTTGTTGCATTTTTGCTGCGAGTAATGTCTGTCCTTATAATTTTTAGCTTGGCAATTAAAGGCCACCGCTGTTAAATCGAGCCCGCTGTGGATACGGATGAAAGCAGCAGCAAATGCCGTTTCTCTGATATGGGCATTTGTGAATGTTAAGACGTTTAAAGAGGGTTTTTCTGTTTATAGCCTCTTATGGAATTGCAAAATGGAAGGCACACTGTGTTTTCCAACAGCATTGCCATGTGAGCAATTGGAGATTGTCAAATAAATTTCAGCTGAACACTTTAACGGTAAATTACAGTGAAAGCTTTTTGTTTGTCCACTTTCATTTTCTGTAAAATACATTATGAACGCTCAAATGTTTGGATCTTTTTTTATTGTGGGTTATGTAATAGTCCGAAATGTCACACAGAGCTTTCTATTTGGAGCATTTGAGCTTTTTACATCAAATTAATCCATAAAAGGCTTTTCCTCCTGTCTAAACAATGACCAATAAACACGGCATTCACAGCTTAGCAGCTCAGAGAGGAACTTCAATAACATGCTCATTACTCAGATGGGTATTTATAGTCACAAACTGCCTAATCTCTGTTCTCATTCAGCCAGTGGTCTTGATTTCTTGCCTGAATGTTATCATCACAGGAAGTAGGGCGCTAACTGTTCTTCACATATTAAGCTATAATCAGATCCTAGTTTTTAGAGTAGTCGTTAGCAATTGACATATTATAGATTCAGACTTGTCTTTTGCCATCTGTGCTTTTTTGTCATTAATCAGATGCTGGGATGAGCAACAGAACTGATCCATTCACACACCAGGCTTAACAAGCAGATTGCGTTTATACATATACATATATATACATACACATACATATACATACACATACATATATATATATATATATATATATATATATATATATATATATATATATATAATAAATGATCAAATAATTTATAAAAATAATTTTACAATATGTACATTATTATTCTTTTTTTTGGCTTTGTATTCACTGTATGTATTTAATATATATAAGTAGATATATTATTGTAAAATCTATCCGAAAGTATATGCAATAAAGTTATCTTGTACTTTATATTACATTTATTGCTTACGTTGTGAATCGGGACTATTGTACTTCTGCAAACATACAGCATGTGATTGATTATGTCTCTGAAAAGCTGACATGAAGTTTTGGAGGACTCTGGGTTTTCCTTTATGACCTCGTGTGGACAAATGGAGCGGATTGATATCACTGAGTGATTGATGATGCACGAGCACTCAGAGCACGATCTGACTGGCTGAGGAGGATCACATGTCACCCGTCTGTTCCTTGTTTAGCTGACCTGAGCTGATTTGCGTCAGATACAGTATATTTGACTGATGTGGCATTGAGTGCTCTGCAGATGGATTCTGAAAAGAATAAAACCATTAGTTTTAATCTACTGACTGCTGCTCGATAGTCGTGCATAAATAATGTCCTGCTTGCTTATGCGTAGACAAATACACATTTAATTGCATTCCGTTTTGCAATTGTGTGTCCTGCATGGCCCCTGCCGTGCTGAAAGTGAATCCCCCACTGTGAGCAGTTCCAGGTAAAGAGCCAGATTCCCTGCAGGTGTTCTCTGAGCACGGATCTATCCATATTCATTTCTGCTACATGCAGAGGACGTCTCTGTTTCCACACTTTTTCTCTTTCATTTGACTTTTTTAATTCATTAGATGCAAGCACACCAAACATCAGTGAGATCTCAGATGAGAGGCTATTCATCAATTAATATCTCTGTAAGGGGTACATTTGGCCGTATCATAACTATTTTGAGCAATGCGTGATCTTTTTTTCCTACTTGGCTATTAATAAACTGTCAAATATGGGCAGATTTAACAGTATTTTCATACAAAAATATTGAAATAAGATTAATCTTAATTACTTTATTCATTACTTTAATCATTGCGGTAATTTTCTATCATAACAAGTTGCTGTAAAACATATTGTCCTACTTTGTGGCATAATAGAGTAAATAGTTGGTTTTATTTGTAGTCACTGGTACTATGATTAGTGTTCTTTGGCTACATGGGAACTTGGATCTTATTTTCTTTTAATTTTCTATCAGCCACAATGGTTTGCACTGTGTTACATGGGCAATAATAAGCTACACTTATTAAAAATGAAATATTGAAAATATTACTGTTTTCTGTATTAAATCATGTAGGAAAAATTTTGGGATATTGTGCAATATTACTTAAATAATGTTTTGATAAAGTTTTGTCCAAAAATGTCCCTAAATTGTAATTTGTATTACTTTGAGAAGTACATTCTAGTGTACAACAGTAATATTTGTATCTCATATTTTCAAGTTTCTGTGTGTATCTGATGATAATTTTATGAAATGAAATCAAATGCTTGTGAAATTGTTAAATGCTCAAGTACATGAAAACGTGCTACTCATTCACACAGAGACATGCAAACTTCAAATGTATCTATTTAGTCTTTTCACAGTTTAATATTCACATACATAGGCTTAGTTCAAATTAAGTGTGCAGCTCTATTTCGGTTTATTAATCCAAAATATGCATTATACAGTAAATTCCATTTTATGACTGGATTCTGCCATAAGTTTTCTGCTTCGCGGAGATCAAATAACAATTGGAAGTCACAGTCATCTTAATTCAAATTTTAAATAAACGAAAGAACTACTTCTGTAAAATGACTATGATAATTTGACAGCTAGTAGGTAGAAATACACCGGAAATTCAACCCGAAATTCTTTCCACTGCAACAAATCTTTGGGTCTCCCTGAAGTGATTTGGTTTGAATTCCACGTGTTAACAACGGAAGCAAATATACAATGCTGCACATAAGCAAAGCTACCTTTTGTCATAGCTGTATGCACCATAGCTACGGCTCTTGAGTTATGTGGGGAACAATAACCTAGCCATGAGGTGTTTCAGCTGCTTTTAAACTTTGAGGGAAGATATGCTTGTCAGAGCGCTACATCTCTGCAAGCCACCCCCCACCCCCCAGGGCTTTAGGGCACAAACGCGTTTTGCTTTCATACTAAGCTGACATATCAATGACCCAGGGGACAAATTTACCCCGCATCGTATTTCACTGTAATTAACTGTCATTAAGCTGAGTGGTTCTGGCTACTTGGGAAATTAAAAAAGGGGGTTTTGTTACGAATAAACAAGACAATAACCGCTGTGTTTGTTCTCAAAGAGGTTTCTGTTTATTTTATCATATACAGTAACAATTAGATACAGAGAGGAGCGTTAACATTGTCAGAGCAAAAGGCTTGGGCCCCGGTTGGGTTTGCATAGCACAGTAGCATTCATGCAGAAATAATGGAGCAACATTGTGAAGAGCTTCTTTAATAGCCCTCTGCTATGCTTAAACAATTAGTTAGCGCATTGCGCCTCCCCTGCCATTTGGAGCACAGAATCGCTAGGCAAATCATACATCATTCCAAGGATGTAAATGTGAGGAGTGAACATGCTGTTTCAACAAGGTCATTGGGAAGCATGTGAGAAATAATTACAACACAAAAAGCTCTTGTGGAAGAAAATGTGCTAAATGTGCATTATAATAATATCATAATTAATGTGTTTGTTTGACATATGTTTGTAGGCCAGCCCGGAAGTTTATCCTGGTTACCTTCGATTCGATTTTCCCATTGGATTTTGAATTATTGCAGAAAAAAAATGACCTATTAAAGAAAATGAGTTCTGTGACTAACAAAAGTTTTGATTCTTACACACTTTTATCATGACAATCTTCACAAATGAACACAATGTTTAAAGCCTGAATATAATCACCAGAAGTAAAAAGCGCAATGTAGGCTATAAACAAAATACACCATGGTCACATGACTTAAACTTCATCACCATTAAGCTTCTTTGTGTCTTGATCTAAAAAAAAATCCCTGAAGATGTAAATTAGAATAGGTTGTAAGAGCATGATTTTAAAAACGGTAGTCGATTTCTATCAAGTTGCAAATTTAACTTATGCGCTAAATTGGAATATCACATAAATATATATTATATCATATATAATAAATTACTTGGATGAAACAAAGTAAATGCAGTCATTGCTTTCGGACATGTATGCCTGCTTTTTTGGGAATGCTGTAACGCAGTCATGTAAGACAGGGGCAATTATACAGAAATACTTTGACTTTGCTCGGGGCTTTTAGAAGGACCACAACACTTCAGATGCTGAAAGGAGACTGGTCTGCTGGATAGTCAGGTTTTGCCGTCGCATAGCGCAGTTACATGACTTTTTTTGATGCACAAGGAGGAATTTATTCGACAAATGCATTTCCATCTCCCATTATTTGCATTAACCCTTTTTCGCACAAGTCAAAAACCACCTCAAGCGAGTGTAAAAACTTTTTTGCAAATTAAAGGATTTTTATTTGAAATTTGCCATTTCCATTACTTGTTTTTGATGCAATACTTAAAAATGTGCATAAAAACAAGGTGATGGAAACATAGCTAATGAGGAGGGGAAAGCGGACTAGTGAGTAGATGATTTTATCTGTTTGATGTAGTGACGTTTAATGTCACCAACAAACTCTGTAGTCACATTTAGCCGCTTTTTAGTAACCACATTTTCAAGACAAGTAAACGCTTTAAAATCACAAGGAGATATTACTTATATATTTTATGTTGTAGGATAAAACATGAAATATCTTAAGTTTGTGTTAATTACAGACCTTATGTCAGGCATTTAACCAAAAATCCCTTTAAAACATCAACCTCAGTAAGATGGAAAAGGAAGTGCTAAAATGCTTTCTTGTTTCTTGTTTTTGGTTTTTAAAAATGCATCATCCCTGCAGCACTATACAAAAAATCACAGTTTTAGCTCTACAGCTACTTTGTGAGACATTCTATTTATGTAGTTCTGCCTGTGTAAAGTGTTCCAAATCAGTCACTTAGAAGATTCAGTTTAATCTAGGATGCTGCCTTAGATGGTAGCTGCCTTTGTAGAACTGCTAACTGAGTTTTGGTTCAAGCTGTTCAGTGTTGTAGAGAAATTATTGGACAAAACACAGAGGGCTATTGTTAAACACTTAGCTGTTCATGATGGCACTGAGAACTCAACCGCTAACAACAACAAGATGAAGATGAGTGTAAAAATGAATGTGTTTACAAGTGGCTGACTGTTTTTATTCGCTATAACAGAGGGAAAGTCCATATGCTCCTTCCATTTTTCCCCTAAGGATAATTTCATTTAGCAGCACTGGCTTGTAGCGATTCATTATTCAGCTGGGTTGCAATACAGCACAATAGTGTGTCCACGCTTCTTCAGCAGTCTTGGTTTAGGAATCAAACCAACCAGCTTCAATATGAAACACTGCAAGCTTTAATTTTAGGCAGAAAATGACATTTCAGAAAAATATAAAGGTACTGCTTATCCTTTGAAGCATTGCAAGTTGCCATGGAAAATCATGAAAACCCAGTTTCCGCCACTGAATAAAAAACAAAACAAGGTAATTGTGACTATCTCACAATTCGGACTTTTTTTATAAACTCGCATTTGCGAGAAAAAACTCAGAATTGCGACTTTATATCTCACAATTCTGAGAAATAAAGTCAAAGCTTTTTTCTCGCAATTGCAAGTTCATATCTAACAATTTTGACTTTTTTCTCACAATTGTGAGCTATAAAGAAAGAAGTCAGAATTGCGAGTTTATATAAGTCAGAATTCTGAGATAAAAAGTCGCAATTACCTTGTTTTATTTTTTATTTAGTGGCGGAAACAGCTTACATAGATTAGTTATAACTATAACTAAAAAATGTGTTTGTTGCATAATATTCAAATATGTAGTTTAAGAGTGTAAAGAGATCGACACAAGTATGTAATCAGCACTGCTTCACAGTGTGGCCACTGGATGGGAGCGACTTCTCTGGCGGATATCTCTGCAGGATTACATTTATACTACATTTACATTTAGTCAATGGTTTTATATTTCCCCATAGTTTCTAATCTGGTTTAATTTACAATTGTAGTTCTTTCCTTCATTTAAGCTGTTAATTACAGTTTGCAATGTTCTGATTCACCCTGTTGCTGGTTGGTTGGGTTCATGGCTTATAACACTTCAGTGAAAATCCCTATGGAAAGACATACATCCAGAATCAAGGCCGCTGAAAAAGTGGGTAGCGCTAATGCACTCTATAAATCATTCATTTAAAAAAGGAACAGAAATCAAATTTGAACATATTGCTAGTAATCTCAGAGCTCATGGTAGATCTGTCTTTAAATCAGTTTGTCTATTGAAAATATGAAAGATTTTTATTTCTCTACCCAAGGTACGCTCTCTTATGAAACAGTTGCACTTGCTGCTTTGCCTCAACGACCTCACCAATATTTTTTTTTAAGGTCAGTGTCAAGACTTGTAACATATTCTTATTCAATCAGTTCTTGAAGGTTCTGCTAGAGTACATTTTACAGAGCTTTAATGGTATGGAAGTATATTATAACTACATTATAGGCATGTTCTGAATGCCAGTGGTCTCTCTCACTCATCTTACTGTCATTAAATGCTTTAACCATTTAGAATTTCCTCTCATTTTCTGCTGATTTCCAGAAGACAGTCTATGTATTGTGAGCACTGCAAACTATGAAGCCTTGCAGAGTGAAACGTACTGCTAGTTTACAATGCAGTATTGTTATAGATTATTTTGCCGTGAGTTTGTGACCCTCAGAGCCTATAAGAAGACTCATATGTTGAACCGTACCGCAGGTTGCTAAAGGTCTATTGATGCTGTTATATTAAGGATGCAAACTCTTTCATGGCCGCTATGTTTAAGTGTAGATTAGAAAATGTGCATTCTGATGAATTGTTTTTAATATCATAAAGGTTACTATCCACTGTGCAGCTTGTTTTGTTGTGAGAACATTTTCTTCTCTGGAGTCACTGAGCTGACAGCAAACTATAGTTCTTTGAGTTGTTTAATTACTACTTCCTGGAACTTTTCCCCTCATTGTTAAGAGTAATGAAAGATATAGTCTTACCTTTTCTGCATAATTACTTCTTTTATTTCTCTTCATAAAACTATAGTTCACCGAGAAATGAGCATAATTTACTTACCTTCCTGTTCTCTAATATGTAAATATATATATATATATATATATATATATATATATATATATATATATATATATATATATATATAACCAATATGCAGAATCATGCTGAAATATTTTTTTCCAAAAGGAATTATTTATAAATAAATAATTTATGATATTTGTAATATATATATATATATACATACATATATATATACATACATACATATATATATATATATATATACATATATATATATACATATATATAAAAATATATATATATATATTACCTTTAAAATATATTTAAAATGTGTTTAATTTTTTTTTTTTTTTTTTTTACAAATGGTGTGTTTAAAATGTTGAAAATGTAATGCTTCTGCTTAATGTTTACCCAAAATTACTTTTTTCATCCAAAGTAAAAATAACATAAATGCTAAGACTGACTTAAAACATTTTGCACATAACATGAATACAAAATTATGCAAATACCAGCAATGGCCAATGAAGCGGTTCCATTCCTGGGCTACGATTTGCCTAAAAGACAAACGGCAGTTGTTAGGCGGAGCGGCTTTTGGCTCCGGTCCCACAGGGCCCGCCCAGCCTGCAGGTTAACTCTGTAGACCCGTCCTGCCAAGAGCGAGGAAGTTGCTGATTCAGATTTTGACAGTGATATTCAAATGAGCTCATTGTGAACACTGGCAGAGGGAGGGAGGAGCTTAGGACCTGAGCATTGTTCAGCAGATGAGGAGCTTGGAGCTGCTCTCTCGTTATCAGAGTCCCTGCAGAGCAGATCTGGCATGTCATGTGCGGGCATGTGTCCATCTGTGCCGTTGGCGAGCCGGACTGGATCCCCTAGTGGAGGCAGCGGGACAGCCTGGATGCCACGGAGCCCTGAATTTGCCTAGCACAGTGCTCTGCTTTCATGGCAGCCCAAAAGCTGATCCTTGATAATTCATGTAGTTATAGCTATATTGTGTTTGTTTAGATGACGTATTGGGTGATATTTTTAGCAGTTTTGGTAGGAACGGCAACTGTGCATGGCATTTTCCATGAATAGGATGTACCTTGATGTCTCCGTTTATATTATATCATGCGGTTTGTCATACAATAAGATAATCAAACATAAATTGAACATACATTTAAATGATATTTAATTAATTCTAAAAACAACTTTTTTATTTTTGGGTTTAATTTTCATCTTTATAACACTGAAAAAAACTGTAATGTGGCTTAATTGTAACAGTAATGGTAATAGTGAAACGCAGGAAGGGACATAATTTTGAATTTACTACAGAATAGTGTAAAAAATCAAAAAAAAAAAAGTTTCAATTAAAAACAAAAACATTTGAACCAAAATTGTTTAGTTGACTGCATTTGTAATTTTTGGGAAATTCATCAGTTACTACTGGTTATATTTTATATCATTATATTTATATTTTAGCATCATCAAGATGCTATTAAATGTTTTATTTTTTTTGTTAGTTTGAATACATTTAAATTTTTCATCAGTTTTTATTTTGTTTTTTAATAAGTCTATATACTATTAACTAATTCTCATTTCAGTTTAAGTTCTAGTTATTTTAGTATATCAAGTAAAAATGACAAATGCTGCTTTGACATGTTTTCATATTCAATTTGAAAGTTCTATAATCTCAAAAATATTTTATTTTAAGAAACTTTTTTTTTTTTTTATGGTTTTATTTTTAGTTTTATAGTTAACTATAATATCCTTGATTACTACAAATTTGGTCCCAAACTAGCCTCCACTGAATGGCAGGTTATTTTGGCTAGATAACTACTGTTGTGGTGATACATTTTTTTTATACATTTAACGTTTGAAAATTAAAATGCTTAAATTAGTGTATCACAGTTGCAAAAATGGCAGACATCATGTTACATAAAACAGCTCATGTTATACTCAAATGAGAGGTTGATAATTATTTTTCTAAAGATTGTTAATCTTTTTATTGATAGTTTCTATATATTATATTTTATTTATTTAATTTAATTCACAATTTATGGTCTTTCTATTATGATATACAGGTTTTAGAAACCTGAAAAAGTGAACCTGCTTCTGTCTTTGAAAAGCATATCAGTTAGGATCAAAAAAGAAACACTTAAAAGAGAAATGAGTTGAAATGGATTTCTATGAGTACAAGGCGAACCTTGAAGGAGAACAGCTGTCCGTAAGTTATCTTTTGATTTCAAAAATGATCATCTGAAAGCAGACTGGCACTGCTAATTCCTAAATGAGGCTGTAATATTCTGTGTGTCAGAAATTGAATCGATTCCACCGAGCCAATTCAAACGACTCATCTATCGCAGGGGGCGCCGACTTCAAAGTTGCCTTAAGTTTCTGGCAAATATACATGCTCTGTCGGTATCACGGTTGTCATGGTGAGGTTGTGGTCGGATGTATAATGATGATTAGCGCTTGGCTTTGGGCCATATTTCTTCAATCGTACACACAGATAACAACTTCTCCTTCCCATGAAAGGTCTCCCTCCATCTTCAGCATTCAGCCTTTGAAGTTCTTAATAGGTTTAGAGTTAAGGATTCATCCGTGCGTTTTATACACACAGGGCTGTTTATTTTAAAATAAAGGTCAGAGCTGAACGTCACGTGCACGTTTCAGACCGAGCCAAAGCATTTCGTAGACATTTACCCTTACTTCTTCGCTAATGAAAATCATTAGTGCTGGAAACACAATGAGAGCCTATGAAATAACCTCCTTTTGTGTTGACTGTGACAGAAAGCACACGCTGTGCTGTGTAATTATATTCAGAGGAAATCAGCGTTTCTGAGGCAGGCAGAAGATCCTTTATGTGCTGCCCGTCTGCCTGGAAATAACACATTATATCAGCAGAAATGAACAAACACCTATTTACACCATCCATCTATATATATATCTCTCTCTGTCTTTTAATCTAACTCTGTCTATCTGTCTTTACACTGTACTACACTACACTACTCTAGTTGTTGTAATAGTAGTATTTTTTTATATTTAGATCAAGATACTCTAAAAGATATTCTCACTACTTTATTACTATTATTATAATTAATTGATATTTTGTAATATTTAGATTAATGTTAAATATTCTCACTACTATTTTATTGATAGAAGTAGTAGTTTATTATACTGAATATAATTATATTTAATAATATTAACATTTTATATTATTTAGATTGTAAATATTATTATTTATAATGTAATTGTAATTATAATATTAAGATTAATATAACATTTTCACTACTGTTGTTGTTGTTATTATTATTATTATTGGTAATAATAGTAGTAGATTGATGTTATTGTTATATATGAATATTTTTATATTTATATTTTACATTTACATTTTATATTTTAATTATTTAATTTTAAATTAAATGTTAAAATAATTTTGTCACTACTGTTTTATTATCGTCGTTGTTGTTATTGGTGTATTTATATTTTATAATATTTGAATTTATGTAAAAGGTTTCTTTACACTGTACTACACTATTCTACTTTTGTCATGATTATTATTTTTAGTTTTTAGTAATATAATTATTTATAATAACTGGTAAAAAAAAATTCTCACAATATTTATCTTACAACAATAATGATAATAATAATAATAATAGCAGTAGTAGATTGATATTATCATTGCTATTATATTTGCATTGTGACATTTAGTGTTGTCAAAAGACCCGGTACTTCGGTACCAAGTCGGTACTAAAAAAATGTAAATGTGACTGTACCAGGTTTCTTTAAGTACCGGTAGTACCGAGATCCCGTTCAAACCCGGTTCAGCGCTATGATTTCCGTGAAGCAGAAAACGAGGACGGAATCTCAAAATCCAGTCATGAAAATGAAACTTACATTTTTATATGGACAGTCATGGAATTTGTCAAAGTTAGCATAAATGAATCAAATCAAATCTCCATATGGACCAGTATCTGTAAATGTTAAGCCGCAAATGTTGCTTGAAATATGAATCCGTGTTCTGCGCTTCTCTGTGTGAATTAATGAATGGCAGAGACGTGCGGGTTTGTTTACTACATAGACTGAAGCACATGACGCTTGCATTAATTTCAGCATCTGAGCTTCAGAGTTCTCTCTCCATCAAGCGATCAGAACTTTTCAGTTCATCTCAATGGACGCACAGCGCACCTGTATTTGATGCTCTGTAAACTCTTTGTGAAGGCGCACGACTCACCATCGCTTTACTGATAGCGCTGTTTCTCACACATGGAGAGAGAGAGAGAGATAGAGAGAGAGAGAGGGAGAGTCTTACCACGCTGAATCAACACGCTATATGTAACTATTCTTTATTGTCTTTTCCTGTCAAAATAATGGAGTTCATTTAGAATTATTCATATTCATTTTCTAACAAGCAGAAGACATACCGGTTTCTCCGGTAGTGGGCGGAGCTAATGCGCAAATGGCAATTTCATTGGCTGGCGCTGATCTAGTACCGTCCCTATTTTGATTTCAGCAAATCAGTTTGACCGAACGCAGACAACGTGATTAATATTCATGAACCCAGCAGCTCATCAATTCATAGTGCATTGGATATACATTAGTATGATAGTAGAATTAGTAGTAGTATTATCTTTTAATAATAATTAATATGATCTATTACTATTTTTTTTACAGAAACCACCAATGACCAAAAATATCTTAAGCTTCACCACCAGTCTTAAGTTCAGTTAAAATGACAAATATGCATTCATTAGGTCTAAAAGTTAATTTTTACCTAAAGGCATTGTGCTAGAAATATTACTATTATTTAGTAAAATGTATGTGATACTGCTACTACTGTTGAAAACATTAACAAAACTTTATTTTTTAAAGAAATAAATCACAATATTTCTTCCATGTTTTAATTTTAATAGCAAATCCCCTTTATTTACCAAAAATAAAATGTTTAAATTTCATTAATTAAAAGACAAATTAAATTTGGGTGAAACTATTTTACTGTTTTTCATAATTATATAACTTGTAGAAAAACCTTAAACACAATTGTAAATAAGTATAAAGAATGGCATTGGTTTTATTTTTAGTGCTAAAAAGTTATTTTTTTTAATTAGCATATTTTTGTGTTTTGCTTTGGTACCGAAATTGGTACCGAGAACCGTGGATTTTCACTGGTATCGGTACCGAATACTGAAATTTTGGTACCGTGACAACACTAGTGACATTAATAAATATATACAAAAATATATGTTTGTGTCTACTGCATTATTAATGTTAGTGGATTGACATCTGTATGACTGTTTTTTATTTTATTTATTTTTTACTATTATTATAAAAATACGTAAATGATATAAGATTAAAATAATTATTAATTATATTAATATATTTCATCTCTCACTGCTAACAAATGAATCTGTCCATGCCAAGATGCTGCTGATCTTATATAGCGCAGAGAATATTTAGCATCTGGCTGATGATGTATCATAGCGCTCATGCGTCTGGACTGCAGTGCAGAAGAACTGATACCACAACATATGAAGTGCCATCTGTAACCTGCTGCACCCCCCGCCTCAGCACCACCTCAACTAACCCACTCAACACACACACACAAGATGGAGAGCTAGCAGGGACGCCCAGGTCCTTCATGCTTACATAAGTGGACAGATCTGTCTGTCTCTTTGTCTCTCTCTCAGACACACACACACAAACACACAAACACTAGGTTAAACACACAAGCTTCCAGCTTAAGAGAACTGTCTGCGGCACATGCTGGCCTTTTATTTTGTTCCCCAGGATGCATCTGTCAGTTGGGCCGCACTTGCGCTTTCTGGTGGTAATGCAGTTGCATCAGCAATTCTGATGCAAATTTGCACTGTGCTCTCTGCCCTCCACATGGATATCATGCAATTTAGTTTGATGAATGTGCCACAGGATGGTGTGCGTTTTGTCATCTTTTCTCACAATAGATTATTGCATTGCTGTAGCTCAAAATCTAGCGGTGGAAAATAATGTTTACCTTCTTTCAGCTTTATGCCATACATTAGTGCACATTACAATGTATGTTTTTGATATATGTTCTGATTAACCTAAAAATAATAGGAAAAGATATTGTGAAAATATAGTATTTGAATATGTAATTTGGTATTATGATTCAGTTGTTTTACTGTGTGTGTGTTTGTACATGTATGTGTGTATACATCACACACACACACACACACACACACATATGTGTGTGTGTGTGTGTGTGTGTGTGTGTGTGTATATATATATAAATATATATATGTGTGTGTGTGGGGGGGGGGGTATTACATTTTATGTATTTTATTTGCATTTTAAAATTTTGAAGTTATTAGAAAAAATATTTCCATACTATTTATACATAATATATACAGTGATATGCAGATGAGTAGCAATCCATTTAATAGCAATTTCTAGAGCGCACAGATCTATTCTTGAGCTCTATCGCTCACCCCGCTTGAATTTATTCCCAGACCACATTAAAATCCACTGCAACGTAAAGTGCTAACTATCCAATACATTAAACGTCAACACAGATGGCCAGTTCTCGGTCAAACCACAGGGCATATTAGCGTCTTCAGTGGGGAGAGCAGCGCAGAGTGAGAGAGTTAGGAAAATAAATGAGATTTATGAGAAATTGGCATGATGGTTATTACACATTCCTGTGCCAGTGTGAGTGGATCCAGTCTCAGTCATAACCTCCTCCCGTCATACTCGGCCCGGACCGTGGCATGTCTTAATGAGGATTAAATCCAGCACAGGGAAGATGCACTAGATAAACACTGAGGGGCTGGATCAGGTGACGATGCATCTGTTGTTCAGCAGTGACTGTTAATTTGGATGTCTATAAATCTCTCTCGTAGTGTCCCGTTCCACACTTGCTGGCCCCCAACAACCCACCCCACACCCCCCACCCCACCCCTTTCTTGTGTGCGGCTGTGCCAGCAACCCTAACGAAATGCTGTCCTGCTGACGGACGCTGGCTAGATTAATGGACACTTGAATAGGCTGTAGTCTCAGCTTTTAATATTTTTGTACACAGGGCAGACAGATGTGAGCAGGTTGTGGTGACAGTGACCCAGGGTGCTCATCTTAGTAAGTGCAAGGGGGTACTTATTTTATTAAGCCCCCCCTAACTTGCCCCTAAAATAGACACAAACACACACTTCCTCCACCCTCCACCATCAAATTTATTTTCAGGAGTGTTTTCATGGATATGTTATATATATATATATATATATATATATTTTTTTTTTTTTTTATTATTTGTGTTTCAGTATTTTATATTTGGATTACTCAGTACTGTATTATTATTATTATTATTTATTTTATGTTTATATTTGCTCAATTTAATTTTGGTATGCTCATTCTAATTATAGAAAATTTTTATTATATTCAATTACATTCCACTTCTATATAAGTTAAATTAAAATTGTATGTACACACACACACTTATATATTATTCATATATATATATATATATATATATATATATATATATATATATATATATATATATATATATATATATAATTGTGTGTGTGTGTCCAGACAGGATGATTTTATTCAATATATTTCATAAATATTTTTTATGAAACAATGTATTTCTTATTATTTATACAGTATGACCTAGGCACTCGGCTGGTTAGATCACACACCGTCTACATCCTATAGTTTGATATTTGATTAATAATATCCGTAGTAATACCATGTTTCCTCTTATCCTTTTAAGGAAAGATACTGGGGGTGTATCCATTAAGTTATTACATTAGCTAATATGATGTCATGACAGGAAGGGGTTAAAGTGATTATAAAGCTAAACTGGCTGTATTGATTGTTTGTATTTTGCTCTCTCTCTCCCTCTCTCTCTCTCTCTCTCTCTCTCTCTCTGTGTGTGTGTGTGTATGTGTGTGTCGTGGTGTGAGTAATTCCTCGCAGTAACACTAGAGGGCAACTGGCTGTCAATGTGATGACTCCTCTATGTACATAAATAATTCAGCGCAAATCTCCAGTGCTGCCGATTACTCTTACATCTGATCTTTTTTAATAACACAGTCTGCACTCACAAGAGGTTTTATTGTTTAATTATGTCACCCCATAACTGTTTTTTAACCTAAAAAAATAAGAAGAAGAAAAAAACCTCTGTCAGAATGGATTGACAGGAATGTGTAGAGAAAATGTAAGAGAGAGAGAGAAACAAAATGACTTTGGATTATTTTTAGACCGATATCAAATCGCAGCTAGTCAGAAGTTCATAAGAGAAGCTGAGGCAGCAGATTAGCATACTGAGAGCAGAAGAGTAGAAGCACAGATCGCTGCTGCTGCTATGAACTGTTTGATTAGTCTTGTTGTATTTTATCATTGTGGTTATATTGTTTTGTGACTAGAATATCCTGTGGCACTAAATGGTTTTGAGTAAACCAGACTCCGGTTTTATTGTTTATTTATTAATGGTTTAAAAACTGATGTACAAAAACAATACAGACTTTTGTGTCTTGACTAAAAGCTTGTGTTTTTGTCGCAAATGTCACTATTACCATATGAACTAACTTTGTTTAAAGGTATTGTACCATGTGTCAGTACCTTATTCAGTATTGGGTAATATTAAATATTTGTTTTATTGGTAACAAGCAATATTAGATATTTAATTGCTTGCATTATTATTATAATTAATATTACCTTTTTTACATTTAGATGACCTTCACCAAGGCAACATTTCTCGTTTTCATTTAGTTAGTAGTACATACACACCAGACACACAACACACAAACACACACAAAAACCTAATAATTTAAAAACTTTAAATTAACTTTACATTTAGTGAAGTATTGTTAAATGTAATCTTTTACAAATCTCAAAATATATATTATATATATATATATATTAGATATATTATTTGCCCATAACATGAAAATGAATATCAGCTATAATTTTACTATCAAATTAATCTTCCATAACACTAATAATTTAATAGAGTTCAATATAATCTTACTATAGTTTTTTTTTTTTATTATGGTATCATGCCTAAATATTTTACTTTTAATTTATATATCTGTTGACCAATTTATTGCTAAGGTTGATTCTCTTCTAACAATTCTTTATTTTTATTTTTTTTAGACAAAATATAAAGAATTTCATATTGGCTATTTATTAGTTATTAGCCATAACATGAAAATATTTTTCTTTGACTTTAGCTTTAAGTGTAGCTTTAACTTTGATTTGTAACTTGTCCCACACCATTTGTTGTATGAACATTTTATATTTCCTCAAATCATGCGACTTTCTGCTTTTCTAACTAATCCAAGTCTATTCTCACCTGTGGAACAATAAAATGCACATAAAATCATGAACAGAAGGACCCAAGGCATATATAAAGGGAGTGTAATAGAATATCATAGGATGTCATGAGGATGACTTTGGCATAGGCAAGCACCAATCAAATTCTCTTCTTAAGACATAAAGAAGTTCTCAGGACTTTGAGATGAATAAGGCCAGCTGGAGTGTGTTAGGAGGGATCAAGCTGATGCAGCATTCTCCCACAATCACACATGACATAACACCACACACTTCAGCACCACGGCCAGATAGATAAATAAATAACAAACGGGCCGTATGTAGAACCAGTGCGTCTTCAGGCATATGCGAGCGTGTGTGTGTGTGTGTACTGCAGCTTTTAGTGATGTGCTGTGACTCTAGCACTTGCTCCCTCTTGAATTAGCATCTGACCTTGGTGTGTGCGTCATCTACGCGCTCACACCACAGTTCCCCCCCGTGAGGGGACGTGCAGTGACATTGACTCATTGTTTGGTCCAATCTGTTCGCACTGTAAAAAAGCCTTGCAGAAGTCGCGCTGCTGCTGATTCAGAGACTTCTGCTCAACACTCTCAGTGATTAAACGATAGAAGTGTTGCCGTTTTGGTGGAGGGAGGATTTGGGAGCGCAGCATTATTTAACGAGGATGCTATCATTTATTCATTGTGTATGTTTTGCTCCTTCTGCACCTCCCAGTACCATCTGCTGTATTGAGTTGTATTAAATCACAGAGTAAGGAATTCAATCAGGCCCCGAGAGAGGAAGAATAAAGAGTGTTCAGCGGCTTTCAGTGAAAACACGATCACAAGCCATTCATTTTCAATGAAGCTGAGAAAAGTTTAAAGCCAAAGTACTTAATTTCTTGGTTCAACCATAAGGAAATCACAGAAATTATGATTGCCAAACAGGTTTCCAAAAATCTGATATTGAGATTAGGGATGCACAATATACACTACCAGTCAAAAGATTGGAATGATTACAATATATATTTTTTTTATGTATTTGAAAGCAGTGAATTATACTCACCAAAGCTGTAGTTAATGAGAAACAGCAATATTGTGAAATATTATTATAGTTTAAAACTGCTTTTTTCCATTAATATATATTTAATTATATATATAATATGTATATGTAAGTATGTGTGTGTGTGTGTGTATGTATGTATGTATATATATATATATATATATATATATATATATATATATATATATATATATATATAGGTTATCTTTGCTTTTTTATAGCATTTAATTATTTATTTTTTAGTTTTTATTGTTTTAATTTTAATTTATTTAGACAAAATTTTTCTAGTGGTTGATCAATGTATTGGCAAGACCAATGTATCGACTGATATCTGGCATTTTTAAATTATCGGCATCGGTGGATAAGTGTTGGAAGCTTTTATATTGACAGCTTCGGGAGTCCCAAATGCTATGTATTAACTATTGAATGCCATGCTTTAAGAACATTCATGAACATGTATGTGTTAACAGGCCATGAGAGAGAGGCAAGGAAAAAGTTTCTGTTTTGTTGCCCTGGTCTGTGGATTATTGATATGAATGTGTCATATTACCTCACTGACGTGTGCCGGGATGTTATGAATGGAAGTGCAGCTGGATGGTGATGAAAACATGGGCAGGACTAGCCTGGCAGAAGTTGGCGTACAGCCCTTCTGTCTTCCTGCAGAATGAAAGCAGTGGGTTTCCTTGCAGCAGAGTTTATCATGTGGACGTGTGCCAGAACACACAGGTCATGTGATGAGCGTGACCTTTCAGCACAGTCTAGCTCTTCCACAGCAGTCAGACATGTCAAACTCAATCAACATCATTTCAATCATTCATATGAATTGCTGCATTGACTGGCTATTGTAATTTGTATTAATATAAAGAAAAAAAAATGTTACACTTTTTTTTTTTTTTTTGAAGGTCTTAGTCAATTTATGTGTGGTTTTGTCATATTATTAGTAATTTTATGTGTGTCGTGTTTTTATTAATTATTAAGCTTTAGTTATTTTAGTACTACAAGTTACAATAAATAAAAATGAGAAACATTGCCATTTATTTATTTTTAAAATATTTTATTTCAGTTAATGTTTATTTTATTTAAAATAATGTTTTTTTATGGTTATAGTTAACTACTGTATAATAACCCTGATGAATACAAGCCACTTTAAACATGTAAAATAATCATTTTCTTTTGTAAAGGGTAATATTAATCAAAACTGCCCCTATTTGCTTTCTTTACAAATGTCTCTGGTTTTATTTATTATGATTCATAAATGCACATTATACCAAAGAAAACATTGCTTCCCTTTTTAGACTTTTGCTGGGAATATGAATTTTCCAAATCAAATCATATTAAGGTTATTCACCTATGAAACAAATTTTCTGTTGAGGTAATCACAACCATGTAAGCAGGAAAATATGATAATAATCAATATCATAGTCCAGCATTTTCCCATTCAATCAGAGGCTTCTAAATATCAAGTAAAAAATGCTTAAGAAATATTGTCAAATCATGTCATTAAAAATGTATTGTAAATTGTAAGGTTTTATTAATTATTATATTAAGTTGAATTTATTCAAGTTTTTAGTAGTTGCAAGTTGTAGTAGTTGGTACTGTACCACGATTTGAGCCATGGAATGTTAGGGCGAATATTTTTCCCGTACTGTACCATGTTTGTGTGTGTGTGCGTGCGTGTGTGTTTTGGGTGGACGGTTGTGGGCCTGACTTTGAATGAGTTCTTAGATACAGTTCATTTCATTTGGCTTCCTCTGAAACTTCGATCCACTGCAAATGTTTCAGGCCAAAAATCTGGAGAATCTGCAATTATGCTTCAAATGTATTTGCTCAAAGGAAAAAGCACGACCACAGGAATGCACAGGCAGATATTTAATCTGCGAGAGACCCCATAGTGCCCTGTAATGACTTTGGAAGAAGGTAGAGAAGCCCTGCTCGGCTTCAAAGCTCTGGCCACTCTTCAGCCCCCAGCAGCATGGCAAATGACCTGTTAAAATCCACAGAGGCAAAGCGCAGAGATTTCTGGAAACAAAAGCAACTGAGTTGCGGTAATGAGCTTTTGAGGTTTGTGACAATGGGAGACGTCAGTTTGGGGGGAAACCAGAAAGAAGACAAAAAGATGGGGTCAGCTATTCCTTTGGATAATTGGAGCTTTGGTTTACAGTGCGGTGACAACTGTATGATCACCATTAGTGGCAAAATATTATGGCTGTATTTAAATAATGGCACTCATGTAAACACATTCAGTGTATATTACTAATTGACAAGGGTGTTGTATGTATGTATTTATGTATGTATGCGTATATATATATATACACACACACACAAACACATGCACATACATACCTACAGTATGTCAATTCTAATTATAAGTTCTAATATTCTTCATCTGGCTAAGTAGGAACACTGAACAGCCAGTTATCTCACAATAGCTGATTATCTCCCAATCTCCCAAATATTGGCAGATTCTTCAGTCTGGCTGAAATACTGGCCAGTCTAGTCCCCATATTGTGTGCAAGAATAAGGGAGAGAGAGACAGATCACAGCTGTTCTGTCTCATCAGCAGGCTTAAATGGAATCCCGATCTGGGGGGAAAGTACAAAAAAAAAAAAAATATATATATATATATATATATATGTATATATGTATATATATATATATATATTATAATTTCATCCTTTTAAATTTCAGGGCAGCATTTTCTGTAGTAAAAAACAGTATAAAATAGTATAAAATCCAGCCTCAGTGAGCATAGGAGACTTCTTTCAAACATCTTTAAAAAAAATCTCACCAACTTTGTACATTCATTTGTACAATAAGTCAATAATAAATACCCAAATGTATTATATGTTTTTTTATATATATATAATAGTCTTAAAAATGGGATTGGAGTGCTATTGGAGAGCTCAGTGCAGGATAACAAGCGTGAAGTAAAGGAGCTAATGTACTCCGGCAATCATGAGTAATACATTACTCACGGGACTAGAATTCAAATGATTGTGATGTGGGGTGGAAGCTAAAAGAGGAAGAATCGCCGAATACGAATCCTGTTTGAGTGAATTAGTCTAAGGAACAAAGGAAAAGTGACATTTAAGAGAGAAGCAGCCTCGTTTCCTCAATAAACGTAAGCCTTTCCTCTGCCGAGCCCACGGATGCCTGCGCAAATGTGTTTGTCATGGCCACAGCAGCCAAGTAAACAACCTGCCTGTTGCCAAGGTGACAAAAAGGCTTCTTACATAAATGTTTATTTATGAACAAATGGACTCATTTGTTGTGCCGTTTCTCTGACCCTGCTGCCGCATGCGCCAAATTTGATGAAAAAAGGCGACGACTTCAGAAAAGAACCAGAAAAGAAAAGAAGCTCTTCTTCAGATGACTAGTTAATGCTTTCTTTTCTTTTCCCACAGAAGATCAGGCTGCCAGTCTGTTGGATGATCAAGTGTAGCGTTGTGGCCGCAGCCTTGGGCCTGCCGTAACCTTGATGGTGATTGAATCATCAGCGCACATGGAATGCAGTGAAGGCTGACCTGACTGAACCTGTGCTTGAGAGCACCTGTCCTGGTGTCAAAGCTCCGCCTGCCTCTCGCTGCGCCGAGTTTGAACTCTTGCTTGTGCTTGTCGTTCTCCAGCTTGATGCTGGTGATGCTTTGATAGCATTCGTCAGCTGCACAATGGGCTTTTAGAAACTAGAAATGTGAAACATTTGATTTTCCTCTGACCCCGAAAGACTGTTCACTCGGCAGCATGGGCATCAGAGGTGGCGGATACATCAGTAGACTTGATAAGCAGGTAGTTTAGGATAAGTCACAAAAGAAACTTAATACATGCTGTCTGTCAGACGGTTTTCTGTGTGCACACTTTTAAATAAATACACGTAAATGGACAAATACATACAAATGATGTCAAAATGACATCAGTTTTCATAATTTTTCTTTCAGATGAATCCAGTCAGAGTTATATTAAAAATGGTCTTTGATATTTCAAGCTTTATCATTGCAGTCAGCGGGTGTTGCATTTGCGTCAGTCCAAACGAAGTTAAATAAAAAGCGCCCATCCACTCCAGGGGGTGAACAAAGGCCTTCTGAGACACTTTTTTTTTTTTTTTTTTTGGAAGTGCACTACCATTGGTCAACATGGTGTAAATATAAAGCATATTCACTGGTTGAATATCTTTGCAGACAAGATATATGAAATAAGAAGGCAAATACTGACTCAAACAGTCAGTTAAAGAACATTTATAAGAATTTTTTTCCTCTATGTAATGCCAAGGTTGCAATGCAAAGGTTCTTTATTGGATGTAGATGCCAATAAAGAACCTTTATTTTTATTTACAGTTATTGAAATATGGCTTTCAAAAAGAAGTGGTGAAGTGGCACATGCTTCATAGACGTAAGCTGTGCCATGTCAAGTAGAAAGTTGGACTATTAGCGAATATCTAACACAACATGTGTGAGCAGATCCTGACAGAATTTGTACTTTTGGATGAACAACTTTTTAAGGCTGACCTAGTTGCACCTCCAGTTGCGCTGTTATTTTGAGCCGTGATGATGATGTATCGTTTGCCCTTCAGGTTCTGTGTGAGTTTTCCAGTTGTTGACACATCCTGTCATTCTGTGAATTGTTTTACCATTACAGTGTGTATTATCTAACATTCTTGCTTCGAGGCCAATATAATGATGTTGAACTGATGATCAAGAATGCTTGTAACAGTGGCAGACAGCGTTTTGACCTTGTCTCAGGATAATTAAGTCCTGAGTGCCATTCAATGTAAAAATATCCAGAATGAAGGAGGATGATGTATAATTTAAAGCAATGTAAGTCACTGGAATGGCTCCAGGGATCACTTGTCAAGATGCCAGTTGGTGGAACTATGCTGGCTGTAGCCTATGTGTGTCGGCCGCAGACTTGGCTTATCTTTTGTCATGTTTCCCTCTATTTGTGTTATAGTACAGTGAGCAGACGTCAGAGGCCTTTATGGGCTGTGGGTGCATATGGCTGTCAGTAATCACTAACTACTCTTCTACTGTCCACAGCACCCAACCTGAAGGGCCGGCCCCGGAAGAAGAAGCTCTCCATCTCCCAGCGGCGGGACTCACAGGGGCAGGGTGGTACTGCCAGAGAGACCAACGGTGTGGAGGGCAAGTCTCTAGTCAAGGTGGGCTGTAGAAATACACAAATGTTGAAATTGTGGTCTGTACAAATTACAAGATTATTATGTTCATATTATGAAGAAATCTGGTGTCCCAGAGCCAGGCTTTCAACTATCAGCGTAAGGTCTGGTCCACTTTGCAGAAGTAAAACACGAGAAGACTGTCTGACCATCATGCACTGCAGTTTCAAGGAATGTTTGTGTAGAAAGCACCATAGAAACATCCCATTTCAGCAAGTCATACAATGGCTGATGTTATAAAAATCACTACTGTGAACCTAATTTATATACACTAAAATGCAAGTTTAACATGAATTTTACAGTAAATAAAATATTTCCAAGGGAACACAAGTTAGGTAAAAACTGGAAGCCTGAATGCACTGTAAGTCGCTTTGGATAAAAGCGTCTGCTAAAATGCATATATTTTTAATAAGTGTATTGATTTAAATATATTTATTATTTAATGCTTATACTACATACTAACAAAAAAATTATTAGCTTAATATACTGCTGATAAAATGATAAACCTGATATATATATAAGGTATAATTTAAAACAAAAATAAATGAATATAATTGTACAGGTTAAAATTTATTTTAAAATTTATTAAAAACTGCTAGAAAATAACCGTATACTGCTTGAAAAGTCTTCATCTATTATACAGTACTTAAATATTTTAATTTAATTATAATTTAATTTATTAATGTTTAATATTTATTTAATATATTTTAATAATATAATATATTTTTATAATATGTTTTAATAATATAATATATTTTAATTCATTAATAAACTAATACATTGCTACAGAAGCTGGATAATTTAAAACAAAAATAAAACGAATAAATGTAGAAAATAATTGTTAGAAAATAGAGTAAATCTAAAGGACAGGTGAAAATAATAGTTTTACATTTTAAATAAATTATTGAATTAAATACGCCTCCATATTATCCGCTTCCAATATCATCCAATGCAGACCATTTCGAAACATTATTCTTGTCTAGTACTGACATGGTCACAGATGTAAAGGTCATCCTTCATTTCTGCATGTCTTTCAGTGCATAAATATTTTATAGTTGTTAGTTATGAGCAGCTTAGCCTATGTCTCAGTCCATCAATCTGAAGCACTTTCCCCCTCCTCCTGTTGTTTGGCATTCAGTGTTACTGTTTCTTCAGTTTCTTGTTATTTTATTAACCTTTCCCCTTGTATGTCATTTCCTGTACATTCCCCTGCTATCATGAGGGCAGTGTTTTATGATCTTCCTCATCTTTGTTGAGAACCTTGAAAACACGCTGTGATCTAAACCGGTCCTGACTGTGATGTGATCTAATGTGGTTCAAGCTCTTTCCGAATGCCATCAGCTGCTTTACTCAGGATGGGAATCTTTACCTCACAATGAAGAGAGTCATGATCCTCCATGGAGCACCACTGGGGTGTAAATCTTTGGAGTGCAAAAAAAAAAAAAACTATTTCAGCAGAATAGTTTGGCATCAATAAAAAAAAAAAGGGATTTTGTTTTTGCAGTTGTCTCATATGATAGAGAACACACACACACATATACTTCAAGAAGCATTCTGCTTCCAGGGGTTGTTTAGTTCATGTCAATGTAACTTTTTTTATTTATTTATTTTTTTTTATTTGTCCGCATATTCCACTGGCCTTGATAACTCCTTTTGGAAAATAAATGCTCTTGATTATCGGGAACAGATGGCTAAACAGACGTGTGTGGGCCAGCGATGACTGCATCATGTGACAGCATGGTGTGGCCTGAAACTGTAAAACTGACTCCAGAACAGTTCTCAGACACTCACCCCTGGGTCAGAACAAGCTATTTTAAGTGTTTGAGAGCTTGCCGTGGTATTGAGGAAATGCACAGCATCTATTTTTACGCCACATATATATATTTTTTTTTTTTCGGAACTGAAAACAATCAGTATGTAAACCAACAGTTCTTAGCTGGTGGTTTGCAGGTTTTGATTTCTGTTTTTTCTGTTCAAAAACTTCAGGAATAGTAAATAAATAAATCCAAATTAAAACATTGGTTTTTATTTTGATTACAAGGGTGTATTAAATTGAGCAAGAAATTTTTTTTTCATTGAAGAATCCTGAGGGAAAAAAAAAAATATATATATATATATATATATATATCCACAAAAACATTAAGCAGCCCAACTGATTTCGACATTTGATTACCATAAGAAATATTTCTTAAAGCAGCAGACTGCTGAAAATTAAGGTTTGCCATTTCAGGAATAATTAAAATATATTCAGATAGAAATAGAAGTATTTTAAAACTGAAATAATATTTCATAATTTCACTGTATTTTTGATCAAATAAGTGCAGCTTTGGTTAGAATAAGAGACTTTTCAAATATTAAAACGGTAGCGTACATCCAAAAAGCTTCTTTAAAATAAGACAAATTAAAGTTGAATAACCTTGAAATCTAGAATTGAGTGTTAATTATTTTTCTGACCCCAGTGGCATATTTGTGAGCATGAATCTAGTGAAAATGAGTTGTGTTAGTGCAAAAACAATACAGTGATGATTATCTTGCTTCAAGGATGTTTTAACAATGTTACTGGGGAAGAAGACCGTAATAGTTATTAAGAAAATTCTTTTTCTTCCAGTGGTAAAGCAAAAAAAAAGATGAATTCAAAACCACTGATTGAATCATAGCTGGAACACCACTTGTGGATAACCACTGATGTAAAAATGCAATCTTTAGATATTTTTCTGATGTTATTCACCTATGCTATGAGAGACCAAGAGTGCTTTTCAGTATGATTAAATACGTTTCTTTGCTGTGTGGTGTTTAGATTAAGGGCGACTCGAAATCAGGAGTGTCCAAGCACCGGAACCCCAGCAGCGGAAGCAGTTGTAAAAAAGATAACCTGAAAGTGGAGACGGGAGAGGAATGCCGCACAGATGAGCAGGCCTTCCTGGTGGCGCTGTATAAGTACATGAAAGAGAGGAAAAGTCCCATCGAGAGGATACCGTACCTGGGCTTCAAACAGAGTAAGTGCAGCTTCTTCACTTCCTCCTCCATAACAGAGCTCTGGAAATCTCAAGAACTGTTAAGTCAAAAACCTGAACAAATATGTGTCACTTCCACAAAACAAATAGCATTTGAAAAAGTCAAAGTATCTGTTTCACACACAAAAAAAACTAAAAACTAAACATGATCTTCTTTCTTCTGTGAAACACAAAAGTATATCTTAGGTAGAATGTCTAGGAGAAAAAAATAAAAATATACGATACGATAGCCAGGAAGCTAATTAAGTTAAGCAATAGATCTGTTTACTGACTGTGAAGCCTATTATTTGCATTTTATATAGAAGGATCATTTACGGTTATCATGATCAGATAGAAACACATTTGACCTACGTCAAGATGCACACATGAGCGTAGGAGTCTCTGCGTGAGCCCAGAGAGCAGGTGCGATGTACTCTGCCATGTTCTTATTCACACTAGAGACGCTCGTCACTATCAACCTTTTTTTAACCTTGTATCATGTGACACACACTTCTTGTAGAAGATGATTCATTCTTTTATGAAAGCAGTAAGAAAGTGAATCAGGCATTGATCTTCTGGCTTAAGATTTGTATGTGACAAAATTATGTTTTCAGCTTTTCTATCCAACAAGTGATGTTTAATGAAGTGCTTAGAAATTGCACTGTGCCATCCCAAGCTAAATTAAAGGGGCATTTCACTCAAAAATGAACATTTTGTTAGTTTATTCATATAAAAACATTGATCATTGTGCACTAAACATAGTAAACAGAAGCTCGACTGAACAAACCTCATTGGTTCTCATGCATAAAGCTAACATGTTTGAGCTGCAGTATTCCATGTCTGATGTGCATTGATCAGTGTTTTTATGTGAATAAAAGGCTTAATTTAATCTGTTCATCATTGAAGAGACACAATCATGAGTAGACTTGATTAAACCACTCAGTTCATTTCATTTCTTTCATGATCTCTTTATTAACTTTTTAAAGCTTCCAAATTTTGGGTGAATGGACTTCTAAATTAAGGGGCTGAAATCTCTCTGAAATGTTGCTTTGTGTTTCAAAGATGAATAAAAATCCTATGGGATTGAGATTGCACAATGACAGAATTGTATTTTTTGATAAGCTAATCCTTTGTTTAATAGATAATTATGCCCTCAGAAAACAGAGTTGACACTAACAGTCTTGACGGTTTTACAGATTAATTACAGTGTGATCAAAAACGGGTATTTCTACAAATGTTTCGTTTTACATTTTTAATTGTTGACAATAAAATTGCTTACAATTTGTATTTGTTTACCAACAAAACAAGATCTAAAATAAATGAAATGGAAACAATATGAAAAAAATGAGAACTTTTCTTGAATAATTATTTAAAATGTATATCATCTTACATTCATGTAAAATTATAAAAAAAGAAAAACAAATGGTTAGAGGGTTGGTTCAAGTTTGAACATGGGGACCAGTGTTTTAAGTTTTATGGCAACTAAAATCAGAAATTATAGAGAGAGACATATTTAAGACAAAAAAAATGCATTAAGAAAGGAAATACCAGTGGGAACAGACAAAAATAAATAAATTAAATAAAAAAAGACTCCACAGAACTTATAGGCACCTTTTCGAGGTAGATACATTAGAAAGTTGACAGTGACAAGCTGTTGTACCCCTAAAGGTACACATTTTTTCAGTAGTATTTGTACCACTACTGATGTATCAAAGTGTCAGAAAGAGAGCAGCTCTCGGGTTTAAGTTTAATGTCATTCAGCCGACTTAAAACACCTTGCACTGTAACCCGACAGTCAGTCACAAGTAGCTATTGGGAGGAGGCAAAAATCAATACGGCATACAAGGACAGACAAACACCGCTCTGAAAAATACAGCGGCTTTGTGTGTGTGGCGATTGAATCTTGATTGATTAGTCCCCCAGCAGCAAAGACCCTCGTTAATTTCTGCTGTGCCTTATTCATGAATGTGGCACAGCTCTGCTTCATTAAACTGACACAAATGTATTTAGTTTCATTCTCGCTCACTCTCTCAGAGAGGCCCCTGCTTAGCATTAGTATTCATATGGCGAAAATTAAACGGTGGGGAATGGATTGTTGACAAGCGTTTCAAGTCATGTTTTAATTTGATGTTCAATTGATTGGATGAACGTGTTAGTATGGCTGTGTTCGGAATGGAATACTAGCGTACTATATGCTGCGCAGTATACCCTACTATACACTTAAAAATAAAGGAGGTTTTCCAAACGGGAAAGTTTCAAAAATATCTGGAATATTTCCGAAATTTTCTGGAAATATTCCACCTTTTGGCAACCCTAGTAAAAACTGTGCATTACTATATACTTATACTGCAGAAAATCTCAACTGCTTGATTGTTTATATCATCTCAAGATGTAATATATAATTGCTCAGCTCTAATCTACTAAATGCAACTTTAAGGCCAGAAGATATTAAGATATTATGAAGATTAGCATCATCATTTTCTGTAAAGCTGCTTTGAGATAATCTGTATTGTGAAAAGCACTATACAAATAAAACTACAAATACAAACTCAATTGACAATTTTAAACCGTAATATGTTACATTAAAGCCACATGACCTCATTATTTTTTGTGTCCAATTATCATTTCCAAAATGAAAAGCATGGCTGTAATTACTTCCAGTCGTATGACCACACTTAAAATGGAAGGTCAATTTAAAAATTGAGTGCATTGCATTGTGGGATACAGTAGTGCATACTGCACATTTTTGCATATAGCAGGTCATCCGGCTGTTTCATGCCCGGGTAAATTCTCATAACATGCTCAGTGTACACTACAGCAGTATGCTATCTCGAATACAGCCGATGTAAATGCTTCCCTGTGGAACTAATCGTCATCCATGTTATCCTTCTTACAGTAAACCTTTGGACTATGTTTCAAGCGGCTCAGAAGCTGGGAGGATACGAGGTGGTGAGTGTTTACACAATTTGTTTGAAATCCAGTGCCGTTGGCAGCACGCTTTTTCCTTTGGCTCTGAAAGATTCCTGAAAAACAAGAGTTTAGTTTTTTCCCGGCCTGCTGTGTAATGTGTGTTTACTAGACTCTGGCCTGGATGCGGAACTCTCTCAGATCCAAATTTGGCCAGATCGCTCGCAGTTGTTATAAAATCTACAAGTGAAAAACACGTGCAACCCTTTTGCGGTGGAGGAAATTGGTTGGGGCCTGTCCACTACCCATGTTTAGGCTCTTAAGGGACCATTATTGTGCAACAAGCGAAGTGCGCAATAAAGGGAATTCACTTGGCAGCTTATCTGACATCTGCTCTGCGAAAGTATGGTGAAAACATTAAAGTCCCATCTACGTGACCAGCTATTCGATATTTTCGGCGTGCATTCATCAGTGCTGAAGCTGTTTAGATTAAAAGCAAACAGGAAGCCACTTCTTGCGTATTGATCCTGCTGCCTGCCTTTCCCTGACATTTTTATGTGCCCTGGCTGCTCGCGTTGTCTTTGCCACAGAAATCTTGGCTTTTAATGCAGTTGACATCTGTAATGAAAATCATTGTGCAGGAGGAGCCATGATGTCATTGGAAACATTTACGTTGCTCAAAAAGATCAGACTGAACTCCCCTCCTGAGGTTGAACTGTACTTGACTTTTGAAACCGCAACTGTACTCCGGACCCCAAAAACCTGCCTCGTACACAATGGCCGTGTTAAAACAAACAGCAGTCAAGGGCTATTACTACTGAGGGAGTTTAGAGGAGGCAGCGGAGGCCATGGGGCGATTCTGTTCTCATGCTGTCAAAACTGCAAACGCTTCATTAAACGCCGGAGGAGATGGCAGATGCCCTACTCAATGAGTCAAATTACAGACGGAAAGTAGAGCACATGGTCGACGGTATTTTAATTGAAGTGTTTCTACAATCGAATCGTGATTAGGTCTCCGTGGACATCGAGTCATACTGTATTTGGCTACACTGTGAGAATACAGTACTTCTTTGTGTTGTAACTGAATACATTGGCCTGGCCGACTAAATCACACATGCATTAATTTTCCAGCACTTGATCCTTGTGGTTTTCCACAGAATGCATTTTATTGAGAGAGGCAGCCATTAGCTGCGGGGAAACGGCCATTAAAAATCTTTTAACCCCTCGTACGGTGAATGCACTAAAGGTCTCTCATGAATATTAATCGCTGTGTATATGAATTATGTTAATCGAGTGTGTGTTTTCTTTTTTTTTTGATTCGATTAAGAGTCCGCGTACATCAATACGCAATCTTATGACCTTGCGTGGGACATTATGCACTTGGTGGCGTTTAATAAGTATAAAGCTTACGGGATCTGTTTAATATGCATCGAGTGACCCTCTTATTGTCATCATTCCTCAATAAAGAAAGCCCAACGTAAATGTTGAATGCATGGAAAGTGGAATGCTAATGCAAACATCCATGAAATGAACGTCCTTGTCACTCGTAATATACTTGCACTTCTCATTTCAGATCACAGCGCGCCGACAGTGGAAAAATGTATATGATGAACTGGGCGGCAACCCGGGAAGCACCAGCGCCGCCACGTGCACACGAAGACACTACGAGAGGTTGGTCATCTCGTTTCCTCATTAGCCAGTGCTGATTTTGGAGAGAATCTGCAGATTTTAATTTTAAATATGATGCTCAGTATAAAACTTCTTTTGGTGGCTGAATAAATATTTAGACAAAACATTTAATTAAAAAAATATATATATATTTTTAAAAAAGCTCTTTCTGTGAAATTCTGCTCTTATGCGTGATAGGATATGCCCATTAAAATACATGCACTGACCCTGCTCTTGACTTCATTATTTACACCCCATATTATTAGCAGCACCACATGAAAGCTGTGTCTGCACATCTCAAAGAAAGCTCAGCAGATTTCTGCAGATTCAAAACAAAAGATGTTTTTATAATATTCAGTGCCACGTTATCCTACTTAACCGTTTTATTTTCTCTGGTTCCTTTGACTAAGGATCCAGAGTGTGATTTTAATACAATCAGAAACTGAACCAAAAACTTATTAAAAGGATTAAATGTATTTAATAATCAACAATCCAATCAAACCTGAGTTGTATAGAAACATTTCAGTTGCACATAAGGCAGTTTTTATCAACTTTTTAATAACATTTCTACTTCAATTTGTTGTTGAAATATAACCATTTAAACAATGGCTATTATAACTTGCATGCACACATTCAATAAGACATAACTAACTGGGTTAATTAAAAATATAATGGATAAATAATACAGTGCATACATTTTTTCTTTCTGGAAGCTATAGACACTGAATGGCTTTCCTGTGGTAACAGTAACGTTCCGTTGTTTACTTGCTATTTTATTGACATCTTTCTGCCATTCAAACATCGATCGATCGATTGATTGATTACGTAAGACATGCTTTCATTAAAGTTGTACTTAGTGTTTTTTTTCAACAAACCTTCAGAAGTGTATTTATATTTTGTGCTATAACTAGAAGTAAATAGGAAGATATCTTGTTCTCGTTAGCTCCGTATTGGTTTGAATTTCTTCATAAAAATTTGAAAGCTAAGACGCTTATGGTGATTATTGGAAGTCAGTCATGCTACAGGTAATGTTTAAAGTTTTGTACACACAGACTAAAAGACCTTGGATCATCAGAATGTAGAGCGATTAAAAATGAGAAATTGATGTTGTCAACAGGGCAAGTAAAGAAAATCAAATTAAAATAATTGTAAAAAAAAATATTGAAAATACTGAAACAACTAAATAAATGCCAGATGGTTATTTAAATTTAATATATATATAAACAATTTATATTTTAAGTAATGATGCATGGGGTTATTATTCTTTTTTAAATCAAATTAAAATGCAATCACTTATTACTGTAATACATTAAACAGATAAAATGTCTGCAAAGTGTTATTTGAAATGAGGGCAGGTGTTGGCATGGGTTTGTGCTTATTCTTAATGGCTTGGAGGTACGGGGAGACAGTGTTATTGTATTTGTTCTTAAAACTATTCAGTTCCACCTTTAAGGTTTGTGTGACATGTCTCTTTCTTCCGGCTGGTGATCGAGGGTTTAGTGAGGCCTGGGCAGGTGGAGTTGGCAGGGATTGGGTTCCTGGCAGCTCTCCATCATCAGACTTACTGCTGAGTCAATAGCCACTTATAATGTATCTGTTCAATGAATAATAGACTGCCAAAATCGGATGTTATAACCTTGATCAAACAGACAGGGATGTGCTGATGTGTCTACTTATGCAGCTGCTACCAAGAGTAATTAATTGAATTAATTTGCCCAGCAAATGAAGCCATTCTGTACGTCGTTTGCGAGTGAAAGGCCGTTTCTGCTGCGATGACGCATGGCATTATGCCCCAGCTCGTCCTCGGTTTCGTGCCTCGGGACGAGCCACACTTTTGTTCGGCTACAAGCTCTGCTCTTTGCAGCCCAACTCAAGTGGCTTTTCATGGTAGCTCTTTTGCAGGGCCATTGCCAAGTGCAGCCCCGGTCACAGATGGGAATGCAGATGTGAGTTTTTTTATGAGTCACCTCGCTTCTGCAAAACAAGATGAACATGCCTTGATCTCGTGTGTGTGTGTGTGTGTGTGTGCGTATTTCTTCTTTTTCTCCCTCCCTACTCAAGGTAAAACCAAGTTCTTAAAAGATTTCTGTTAAGTACTTCCCCACCCTTTGAAGGGCAGCCGACTGAACTGACTTTGTGTGGAATTACTCATTAGAAAGCAGTCTGCAGGCACTTTATCGGTGGAAGAAAGCTTGCAAAGTCATGAATGAGGCATGAAGATGAACAGAAGTACATTCTGATCACGTGGTATGTTGCTTTAAGTGCAGCCTTGTTCTTTTTAGAAAAACTACAGCGTACAATAATTATTAAAAGGAATACGTAACCCAAAAATGGTCAGCATTTACTCATAACTTGTATGACTTTATTCCTTCCGTGGTACACAACAGGAGAATTTTGTAAGAATGTACTGGCTGCCCTTTTACATATAGTGAAAGTGAATAGTGTTTAGAGCTGCCATGCACTGCAAAATCGCAATAGAAGTGTTATAAAATCATGTGATAGCTTCAATGATGACTACAAAAAAATATATAATATAATAATAATTATGTTTGACAAATAAAACTGAAATTGACAAAAAAAATTGCTGTTTCTGAAAGTTAAAACTGCAACATAATTTCTGCCTATGCCTATTATAGATTTTATTAATATTTTGAATTAGATTTTATTTATTTTTATATTTTCAGTTTTCATTTTTTTTAGTTTAATTCTTTGAAATGTTATGTGCTTTTGTCATTTTTGTTAGTTTATCGTTTTTTAAAGATTACTATTTAGGTTTAATTTATTTTATTTCAGCTTTATTCCAATCAACACAAACTAATATTTTATTAATTATATTTTAGATAATGATAATAACAACCCTGATACTATTTTTTGACACGATCATTGTCAGTTTATATATTTATTTTATTATATCTATTTATTTATTTATTTATTTATTTATTTTATCTTTCATTATATGGATATTTTTATGAATTATTTCATTATATGGATATTTTTCAAAAATGCACCTTTTTTGTTCCACAGAAGAAATAAATTCTTAAAAGTTTGGGTGCGTAAATCGACAGAATGTGTTCTCCAACTGCTGCTAATGATATTTACTGTATTATCTGATTAGCTTTTGGATACTGTGTATGTTGTGGCGGGAGAGAAACAAATGTAAATTACAAATTGGGTCATAAAATATGACATCAATAACCTTGAGAGATACTGCGGCATTCCAGCTCGTCCTCCGCCCCCCTCCCCTCTGCTTTTTAATTATATAGGTCAGTGGCACTGATCAATCTGGCCCTAGTTATTTATTTAATCCTCCTCTTCCTAGAGAGAGATCTTTGCTCCAAAAATGTTCTGCTTGTGAATACTTGTGCTGCAAGAACAGCTTTCCGAAACCTTGTGGAGCAAATTTAGTCCTCTTGCTGCAGAGGTCCTTTTTTGTTGCTGTGTGAATTTCTACTTTCCCTTTAAAAAAAAACAAAAATAAAAAGCTCTACAGATAGTTTCTCACTGCACTTGCCGCTGCAGAACTAACCAATTCAGGATGCATGCGGATTTGCATAATGTTTGAATAATATTTGCAGTGCATGTACAAATATTATCTTGCAATATAAAAAACTACTGTTAGGTGCATTCATTGGCTTGGAAAGGAAAGCTAACTTACTAGTTACTGAATGCCATGCAATAAAAATATCATACTGCCTACTGTGTGAATGCATTATTTAATGACAAACGAATATCAGTATTAAGTATGTTGCATATTTAATTTAGCAAAAGTCACTCAATTGTAATATTATTATTTGCATTATTATTAGTATGCATTTATTTATAGTAAAATTGATTGAAAATAAAATTTTGGCATACTTATTAATTCCATGCATACAGAAAATGTGCATATTTTGCAATAGTGAGAATAGTACTGTATGTTAGTATGCTATTCCAAACATAGCTGTTGCATTGCGGGATTTCTAGCACAATGTGAGATCCTCGCGGTACTTGATTTTTGTATCCCCCACTAGAATTCATGTTTGCTCTAAATTCAAACAAGTCACGCTTCGCAGAACTCATCCTTGAACCTCTAGCCAGTATGACAGATTTGAATGCAGGCCCTTTAAGTGGAGTTTAACGATCTGGCTTTGAAGGAAGGCTTTTTCCCAGAGAGCAGTTTTTGTCCCCTGAGAGATCAGAGCTTCATTTGAGACTGCAGCTATAGTAAACAATAGCAATATGCATTTATTATCCCTCGAATCATTAGCAAGAGCACCGCATAATCCAGCGATATCGCTGCTGCACGTTCTCTTGAATGTCAGACAATAAAGATTTGGGTTCTTAGAAATGCCAATCACTGATCCACATCAATTTATGATTAGTCGTTTATCTGTATTCACACCATTTGGCTGTATTTACCTAGTGGAAAGGAGCTGCGGTGTGACATTGTGTTTGTGAAAGCTGACAAAACCTAATTAAATCCCTGATTGATCTAATTAGTTTATCATCGCAATTTGCATGTCGGTTTACAGGCTCATTTGTCCTACTAAGACTCCATCGTGTTCTTGCTTTAACGAGACAAACACAGCATTTTCAACCAGCACATTGTCAGCAAAAATATTTCTCAGTGAAGAAAATGCTTTGAGGTAGTTACAAAAGTGGATATAAAAAAATCAAACCGTATCATTCTTTCTATTGATTTTTATACCAGAGGGCTTTTTGACTAGTTGACGGCTGCAGTGTACTCTCATGTGTACACAATATACGATAATTCAGCTCAATTTTATTAGCGTATTTTTCGGACTATAAGTCGCATCAGTCCAAAAATACGTCATGACGAGGGAAAAAAAACATATATAAGTCGCACTGGACTATAAGTCGCATTTATTTAGAACCAAGAACCAAGAGAAAACATTACCGTCTACAGCCACGAGAGGGCGCTCTCTGGCGGCTGTAGACGGTAAGGTTTTCTATTGGTTCATGTCTCTTAGTTCATTTCTCTTGGTTCATGTCAAATTAATTTTGATAAGTCGCAGGAACAGCCAAACTATGAAAAAAAGTGCGACTTATAGTCTGGAAAATACGGTAATCAATCTAAAGCATTCTTGATTAAAGTAAAAAAATAAAAAGTATTAATTTCTGTAATTTGTAATATCTGATTTGGTTTTAACCAAATCATGAGATATTTGACGTTTAATGTTTAGTTATTGAGCCGGACTGTGGACCAATAAGATTTAACGGTGGGTGGAGCTTCCCAGTAGACAGACATTGACAACAAAGATAATAACGTCTGCAAGAACTTCCTCATTTAGAAGACCCTAAAATACGTCGCTGACTTTTATTCGACACTTCTGAAGACACGTCCAGTACTGCTGCACGCTCTGTTTCCCTGAATATATTTATAATGTGGAGTTTAAAAGCTTCTTTTTTTTAAGGCTTTATATTGGAACAGCCATCATGTCGATGTATTTTCTTTTTCCACGTACAGCTTATTTCTGCTTTATCACTTCACATTGTGCTGAGAGAGTTGCTGTGTTTATGCTGGGCTAAAGATTGAGCAGCGTTCGAGCTACGGCGTCTAATTTAAAGTCTGTAAATCACTGCCCAGGAATGTGGCTTTCATTTCAGAGCGGATTCCAACAATGAAATATTTCGCAGGGAGGTTGTGTCTGTACAAACGACGTACACTACAAAAACACGGCTCTCATCGCGTATTATTTAGAGCATTTATTATTAAAGCTGGCTTTTGAACGTTAATGGGTTTTAGCCTGAAGGGAGTTAGTGAGGTAATTTCAGGTCAAAAGGCCTGTATCTGCGTTCCTTCCCCTCTCTGTTTAACTGTGTGAATCTGGATTAGTTCAAGGGTCGACATTCTCTCTCCCGGTCCGCCTCTATGATTAATTTGCAGTTTGCCCCTGCGGAGAAAAGCAGAAACATTCAAATGATTTCCCCTTTTTAAAGAGTAGGTTTGATCGTGGCTTGTACAGATGTGATTACGAACGTGCTGTTTTGAGGTCACCTTAACCTCTATTATGTCTAATAACAGGCCTCTGGTTGTTTGTTTAACGTTCATTTGGTATGGAAACCTGCTGATCTGTCATCTAGCCGGTGTGTGTCGTTTACTGTGGCTGCGGTCAGAATTTACAGTTCGTGGCATTTCGGCAAGCACTCATTAGGGCCACTTCTGTGGAAGTAAACTCAAGGCTCCATCAGACGGCTTGTTTAATAAGCAGTAATGTCGGATCCCGGGCACGTCTCCCCAACACCAAAGCGGTGGAATGAGATGAATGGGAAGATGAAATTGTTGATGTCAACAACCATTTGTCTTAGTTATTTCGGAATGTGGCCTGAGGGGTGCAGAGCGAGATGAGAGCGGTTCTCTGTGAGCGAGAGCACTCAAAGACAAACATGCTAAAAATAGACTTGAAACAGTTGAGGTTGTGATTCTTAGTGTAATGTTTTACTTCCTGTTTTGTGGGCCTCACAGCTGGGTATTGCGCCATCTTGTGACCAAGAAGCAGAAGTGCATCTTAAACAGTGCTGTGTGTGTGTAGAAAAACGATATTATTAAAATGAGACCACGGTGTAGAAATAAATCTTTGTAAAAAAAAAATCATGTCAACATGTAAATCACACAAAAAAAGGACTGTTAAGATATTTTTAAGTTTGCACAAATTCTTATTTGACATTTTTGTTTTTGTTTCTAAATGGTTATTCTCAGTATAGTTACCAATTAATGTAAAGTAATTTTTTTATTTAAATTTAATACAGATATACAGATGTATTTAAAATTATAAAATGAAATATTTTAGTAATATAATATAAAAATCTATAAACATAAAAATGAAATAGAGAAACAAATATATAAAACAATAAAAATACCCATCACACTTAAGTTTTCGAAAATGTGCTGTTGTCATGAAAATGTCACAATGCATAAATAAATAAATGAATGCATTTCTTTGTGCACGGCAAAATAAAAATATGAGCCAGACATTCTAGACATTTTTGACAGGTTTCATGTGATTCAACTACTGCCTGTGTCATATTTATTTTTGTGCTGTGGGAAATGTAATCACATAAATCAAATCACATTAATAATGATTTAATACTTGTTTAAAACCCGAAGCCTCCCATGTCTGTCGAGTGTCAGTTTTCATAATATGATACATTGGTATATTTGTACTCGCAGTGTATTTCTGATACAGTCATACTTGTATATTTTTCAGTTGCTGTGGCAACACTGGATGTCCAAATGTAAGTCTATTGCATTATGTAATGCTTATGTAAATCAACAGAGCTATTTGTGCATGAGCTATTTCAGTGGGCAGAGGAAACCTGAGTATTGATTGCAGGATGTTGTTCTAATAGCGGCACCCGCGCTCACAGGACTGCCGTGTTAAATATTACTCATTTGCTCTAGGAGTTAGAAAGAAAATGGAAAAATATCTCCAAGCCCAAATGACTCACTCTTCAGAGAAGATCTTTATATATACCGGTGATAAATGTGGAAGAAATTAAATAAGACTTTCAGTTCCCTCATTGTAACTCAGTAAGATCTCTTTAATATCTCAATTGTTTCATTTGAGACCAAAGTCTCAGATTGTTCTCTGATTGGCCATTCACCATGGACCGCAAGCAAAAATCTGAATATTTAATATGAACTCTCCCAATTTGAAAAATTAAATAATTTCATTTAAAGGCTTTTTGGTAAAAATATGTCTGTGGCGACACTTCTGCAAAATGATATTACGTTGTTACACTTAAATGAAATGAAATGTCCAGTGATTGACACTAAAAGAGTGTTCAGTTTTATCCAGAACATGAATCTGGCAATGTTTTATTTTATCGGTTGTTATTAATCATACTGATCAATCAAAATGAAAATAATGTATTGCCACAAAACCCTCTATCCAACAGTGTTAGCTATAGCAGTACAAGATACATAAACTGTGCTGAGGCATCCATGTCATTTTAACTTAATTCTACAGTCTTTGCGATTTTTTTTTTTGTCTTGTGACTCATGTTTCATGGGACTCTTACAGTGTCACAAATGCAGAGCAAGTTTACTACATTAGAAGAACCATACATATGGAGCTTGTTAAGTGATACATTATGGTAAAAGTGTTTTGAGGTCATAACATAGCACTGTGCAAGGAACCATTAATATTATTAATTTATAATCTGTGCTGTGATCATAATATCAAAATTTATTGGTAATTTAATGCCACTCGTGTTCAATTGTATGCATAGGTAGGGTGACCATACGTCCTCTTTTCCTCGGATATGTCCTCTTTTTGGACCTTAAAAAAATGCATCCAGTCTGGATTTTCTAAATCGCGCAAAATGTTCATTGTGTACACTTTTGTATTGATCCTGCTCCCACTGAATTTCTGACCATTACCGTGTGCTCCTGCAAACATTTTAATATTGCATATTATTTTCTGGAGTTGGGCTGAATTTAAACCATTGCGCCAGGTTGATTCCACCCCCACCCCCCCCCCACTGTCCTCATTTTTTTTTTTTTTTTACTAAAATATGGTCACCCTAGTATAGTTTGTTTTTGGATTTTTGCAACATTGTAGGGAAAGACTTGTTTTTCCAATTAGACTGTGTTGATTAATTTGAAATTGAAATGTACAAAAATAAGTAATTTGAGCTATTCTTGTTTATTGTACATCTCTATACTCTTACTGTGTGTGTCGACGATTTACTCATTTATGTCTATTTTTATTTCTCCTAGATACTTAAATGAAACACTACTGAGAACTGCATTAAGTCTCAAGAGCAATTTCCACTCTAGGCAGTTTCAATTCACACCGCAGCTATAGCCGTTATATTTAGAGTAATTCAGCTGGTAGTTGTAATGAGGTCTGTCGTACAAATTTAGAAAGGTGTCTATTTAATACCATCCATCTGTGTGACTGCATACAGCTGCGTACAGCCTCAAAACCAGTCGGTGTCTAATATTGACCTCAAGTTTACTGTGCTCAGGAGCAAGCTGGCAGGGTTTTCGGTTCCGCCCTGGTCATGTGGTCGCGGTTAAGAGCTGCAGCAAACGAAGCTGTAAGGCTGACGAGAGCGAGGCCCTCACGGTTCCCCTGTTACATGCAGAAATGCCAGTTCTCCATGCAGGAAAGCCCCACTGACCTCAGCACAGCTTCTTCCTGCATAAACCCACCAGCCACCACTGCACAGGAAACACACACACTGTAGATTACCTTCTCCTACAGCACCCTGCTAGGAAATAATCCACCGTTCAACTTCCAGTAAGAATTACATAACCACGGTCACATCTGCATTTACTCTTTGCCCCACTTGATTTTTATAAGCACATCTTTCCAGTGGCCCACGTCTCTTATGTGGAACACATCCCCGGGCAAGCGTGGCAGGAAAAACAGCACCTCAGCGGAGCATAAATGCTGGTATAATTGTTGCGTTCTTTAAGTATGATTCATTTTAACAGTTCAGTGTTTTCTGAGTTGCTTATTATGGAAATTAGTGTTATATAAGAATGGACGGGGTGGGGGGAGAGATGCTGCATCCCAATCTTATTACCCACTCAGCAGTCTTCCTAATAGAGAGGAGTGCACACAGACAAAAGTGTACGGTGGTTTTCAGCAGCCTGCTATCTCTGTGATGATGCCCTTATCTGCCCACATTATACTGGAAGCTTTATTCTCTTCACGATTCACGAAGCAATTATGCATCTGAATTAATGACGAGACACTTTTAAAAAATTATGCATTTGATGGCTTGGCGGTCTATAAGATTCTTTTGAACAGGCTCAAGGTGAAACATAACCCAGGTTTGGATTTCTAAAATAAAAGATTCATTTGTTCAGGCAGTTTTTAAGTTGAACTTAATGGTGCTAGCTGGGGTAAGTACATGTACTCAAGGACAAATGTTCTCACAAAAATGATATACAACCCACAAACAGCATATCATAGTTGTAAATTGAAGTTGTAAATAAAAGAGAAAATACTACTTTTCAGTCTTTCTGCTATAAATCAGTTATTTAACTTTTAAAGTGTTACTTGCCGTTTCCTTGTAATTCCTTGTAATTGTGGAATTTACTAGCAATTTCTATGTTAATTAGTTTTGTTTCAATTATTTTCAGTTTACTGGTGGTCTTATGATTCCAATTCTTAATTTGAGGACTTTTTATCTAAACTATCTTGTGTTCAATATCTTTATGCTTATTTTAAAGATAAAATTCACATGGAACTTCACACGCGACATATTCATGAATAAAATCATTTTATTTTAGCCAGATGGAGAAAATATGTGGCTGCAGCATATTAAATATAATTGTCATATACGTGCCGATGACATGAACCGTATATTAATATTCCAGCCCTCATCTGATTTCTTTGACGGGGCCAGAAAAGGAAGCCAAAAAAGTGGGCCTCTGCTGGGTTTTAAATGGCATATACATGTGAGTATATGCACAACTTAATCTGCAGGTGGTGATGAGTAAATGTCCAGTATTCATATAAATAAGCAGCCGCTTCCTGCTCCATCACAGAAGCGGGCGGCTGAGACAGGCTTTGAGAACACCTGAGCCCAGCCAGGGTCTGCAAAACATGTTGATCTGGCCTAAAAATGAACCGTAGCAGTCAGTGCGCTGGATAGAGGAACCAAAATAACTTCAGCAGAGCTTATGATTACAGACAGCTCTCGAACTGTGGCCTGATTCGTTTTCATGACTTTGCAGCTGCTCTAAAAGGGGATGCAAATATTTTTGTGAAGGTTAAAAACTATATATATATATATATATATATATCTGTTTGCGGATCTTTAAAAAATGCTCTTGTAGAGTCTGATATTAAGTATTCGTTGAATCAATGTAATTGCATAGTCATTTTTATAAGCGAGAGAGGGAAAAAGAAAAACCTTGGTGTAAGGAGGAGTCCCGTGGCTTCAGAAGTGGTCCGTCTTCAGTGAAGCTGTGGGCAGTAGTAATGGACTGACAAGTGAAGGCTGATGGGGAGAAAAACTCTGCATGTCACTTGTACATTACTGGCAGTGGTTCTGTTCGGTTAAACTCGGGTTCACGGATGTATTCGATCTTTGTCGAGGCGTCTGGAATGTGAACAGGAAGGAGGATGAGCCTCGTTTCCAGCCACATGAGAGGAAATAGTCCTGTAAATGGATCGCTCTTGTGGCACTTCTTTGTACTCCCACAGTGAGTGCACGTTCAGACCATCAAGAAGGTTTTTGGTTCATTTCCCACCGAAATGTATCCCACCTTTTTGCATTAGTTTATTTTTATTCTGAAGGCCGGCCCTGTCAGTGGTATTGCTCTTTTCTTGGAAAACTTACTTCTTGTCCTTGATTTGCTTTCAGTCTTGCAGCTTTTTTGGATTGCATGTAATATTACTACTGAATGTAAAATAGGTATTGCATATCATGTTTTCCTTCACTGTCAAGTGGCATTTTTTTATGCTTCACCACACCTGAAGTTATAAGCGACAATGCAAGAAAAATAAAGTCTGCAGAACCAGCAAGAAGCAGCAATGAGAATCTGTATGAAAAAAATGAAATCAAATTGCAGGTAGACCTATATTAAATATTTTGTCCTTTCATATTGTAGAAAATAAAGAAGACACTACATTTGGATTTTATTAACAACACATACATTTCACCTGATTTTAGATACTGTTACATTTCAGTATTTTATAAAAGTAATATTTAAAAATAGATTTTAGTCTCATTTCACTTTTTCAGGTGCTAGATAAAATTGCAGCTGACTTACTGTATATACAGCAGTTATGTAGTATAGTAATAATAAAAAAGAAATGTGTCATCCAAATGAATTGCAGAACAGATTGATTTGTTTTCTTTGCTTTAAAAAGAACTGATTGTGCATTAACAGTGAAAAAGACTGATCACATATTGACATTTAATAGTCCTTGTTTTATTTCATCAGTGACCTTAGACTGTTTATTTGTTGTCTAACATATCATCTTAGTATCAAAAACAACACTTCGGTATCGATCCAGCCATAATGCCCTAAATATTTGCAAGAAAACCTTGAATGGATTAAGACTGCAAAAGAAGCAATGTGTGTGTGCATGTATATCTGTATCCCTACCAATGTTGAAACTATATCATTGTGTTTGCTTAGCTCTATCTCTCTCTCTCTCATAAAAAGACATTTAATTGCATATTTCCTGTTCTTGGCATTGTGCCCTTTACCGGCTGTATGAAATGGAGTTATGCTGCTGTCTATCTGCCAGCTGCTGAGCTCAATGAAAATAACAAAAGGCCCTCAACCTCTTAAAAACATTTTCCCTCTGAGGAAACACTCCTCAGCCTAACTTGCAAAGAAAGAAGGCATTTCTCAATGTCAAGGATACTTCCTTGGCAGGACTGGTCCTTCCAAGTCACTTCCTTCAGAGGCTAGGCGAGACTCCTCTTTAGCATTCGGAGAACACGTAAATGGAACAGGCTAGCAAGTGCACGTAATTGTGTCATTACGTCAATGAAAAGGTCCGTTTGAATAACGCTGTGAATAGTATCGTTAAATTACTTTGGACAACTTAACTAGTTATTTATCAAAGAAATGCCGATGACGCAACCAAGCTAACAATTGTTAAATGACAGGTCCGGTTCAGTTAACCATTTGTATTTGTATAATTTACAATATCAATATGGTAGTAATTTGTACTGGCATTTAAACGTTAAACTTTACTTATATTTACTACAGTAATAACAAGTGTTTGGTAATGTAAATAAAAACCGTTAACGTTCCGACTCCGCTAACGTTCGACATTTTTGAACAAGATAGCAAAGCTGCGCGCATAGGATTGTGGGTGATTTGAGAGCGCGAAGAGCGCGAAGGATACACATATGCGTCCTTTCCTGTGTATGGGATATTTTTCGAACGAAGGACTCAGTCCTTGGTTGAAATTCCGAGGATCCTCGACATTGGAACAGTCCTTCGACGGATGTCGATGACGTAGCATCCTCGAAATACTAGCTTCCGAGGATCCTTCCTTGACATTGAGAAACACCTAGAGTTTCTACAGTTTTTTTCCCTGTGAACTGAAATGGGAAAGGAACGATGACTTGTTATTCCCATATATGGTCATGTGGAGAGAATGAGTGGGGATATTATTCATGATTTATTCCCTGACTTCTCACCTTGTGACGGGGGGGCTACTTCCATTCTTATCTCAACTCTCACTCGCATAAAAGAGGACAAATTAAAACCAAAAAATCTGAAAAAAAAAATTCCCGCCAGCTAGGCTAATCGAAAGAGAATATTAGGTAAATATAATGTCGCCTTTTGCACACGGTTTAAATTCGGGCATCACAAGACCCATTTAAATTTTACTAAGGACTCTACAGGGGTTTGAAAAAAAAAACTCCTTTCGTTCCAGACGAGGGAGATTTCTGAGGATTAGCTGTGAACAAGATAAGTCATTGTGTGCATTATTATACCTCCATTATGTAAACATGAAGTGAAACATTACAGTGGGAATCAGGTATTTGGCAGCTGCCTGCTATTTTGATTTGACTGCACGGACCGAGCCGTTTTCCACTTTTAGCAGCTGTAACATGTTTAAACTCTTTTGGTAATGGGATCTGAAGATGAATGTTCCCTCTGGGCTCATGCTTAGCTTTGCCACTGGCCGGCCGCCAAACCTCAGCCGGCATAGTTTTCCCGCACAGCCCCTGTCGGAGCGTGCTCAGTGCATCCCGCCTCTGAGAGCCCCGAACGTCCCGGTGTTCAGTTAACACATGGCTACAAACTAAAGCAGATGAATCCCTCTTCAGATACCAACAGATCTTATTAAACAATAATGAAGGGAATAAAAAGATGGAAACTGTAGACAAAAAAGCGCCGTCTGTCGCATTAAGCCGTCTCTATCCTATTTATGTTTAACTTCGCTGCTGCTCCTTTTTTGCATTCGTATGTCGTGATGCACGAAATGTGAAATGTATTTAGATTAGGACTAGTGCACTAGAGAGGATATATTTATAATTCCGCATGCCTCCAACAGTTCCCAACCAGACTCATTAATCACATTGGACACATTATAAAAACTTTAAACTACAAGAGTAGAAAGGCAGATCCTCCACCCCCAATAACATTCTCAAGTAAATCATCATTTCATATCTACTGTCATCTTGGCTTTGATTGTGTTAACAAACGTTTACGCCCCAGTTGCAGACTGTTCACTTACATGAACAGGGTTTTACTTCAGACTTTTTTGGAAACTGTTAACATGACTATTATTTATTTTTGCCTCTTTTATATAAATTGTATTGTTTTTTTCCTTTGACTAAAACCTTGACTTTTAATCCTTAAGTCGTAATGAAACTGAAGTAGTGACAGATCTTTTATTCCATATTGTGATGTATATTCTAGTGTAACAGAAAAAGAAAAATTTATGAACATTTATTTTACAAATGAAATGCATACATTTGATGCATGAAAGAACTGGTTACAGTGAGATCAGTAATGTGTACTGTATTTAGAAAACTGTATTTTCAAATGTGGCATTACACATTTTAAATGTATTTATTTTATTTTTATAAACCATGGCAATCAAAATAAAGAGTGATGTAAAAAAAACAATTAATTATTGTGTGAAAATTGTTTTTTTTAAATTACCACCTTTCCTAAATTGAGATGCCATTTTCACCCTAACCCTAATTTTTGTCTGTTTGATAATTTAAGTTAGCAACAGTGTCAGTGAAGAGCATTCTTGGCACAAGTAAATATTGTGCAAAATTAGCAAATGAATATTTATATTTTAATTCTAGCAATTTAATATAAGTCTAAGTTAGAATGGCAAATTAACAATTTTTTTTAAATGGCATTAAAGTATATAATAATGTAATTTCTATCACGTTGAATGGGGATTTTAAAAACTTAAGTTAAAAATAATCTAGTGAGTTTATATGATCATATGAATCATATGGTCATATGAAGTTGGTAAAAAGTATTAGTATTTGGTATGTGTTTATGCAGTTTAAGGTTAAAAAATACATTATTTTCCACATAATGTACACTGTTGTTGCTCCTCTATGCCCCACCTTTCTGAAACGTGTTGATTTTTACAAAGCTCATCGTTCTGAAAACCGTGTTGTATGCCGATTGGCCAGCTATTCAGTGCTTTGTGTTTGACTGAAGTGATGCTGTGTGTACTGGTGTGACGAGATAAAAACAATAAAACCCATTACAAACGAGGCATTTGTTGTATCCAGTAGGGAAATAATTACTAATTATAATGACTTTGTGTTGCATATCGCTTCACGTAAACATAAAACCATGTCTGCATTTGTGATCAGAGAAAGGACAAACAACAAGCACGACTCTTCACTGCTCAAAACTCGCATTTGAATAGTCAGTGGCTAATTCTTTAAATATAAAAAAAATACTTACAAGCTGTGAGTGAGAAGCGCCAGACTGTCCTTGCAAAGTTGGAACTGCCCAACTTTATAGAAACAGCCTTTGTGCCACAGCCGGCATTGTAGGCTTCTCTCCCAGGAAACAGTCCTCCATAAAATGCGCTGCGCACATCTGAATATCTGGGTTGAACTGTTCTGGAACAGTGTTGTAAATACAACTTAACCACTGATTTCTAGTTGTGTCCTCTTTTGGAAGGCCAAACAAAGTAGTTTCGCTTTCACAATGAAACGGCATCTCCACAACATGGCGGCAACAATACTACAGCAAGAATCAAAGTTACGCCTTATTTCTATGCGTGACAATTTGTGTGGTGCTATGCAAATCTTCCCACACAGTGACATAGACATGTGGGGGCGTGTTTTAAACAAGGCATTTTAGGAGGGCGTGAACAAGTCTAAACCTTTATAAAGAATATCTCTTTGGGTTTGAGACTTAATCTGTGATCAAACAGCTTGTAACACTCCAAAAAGAAAGGACATTTTGAGAGCATATTTTTTACAAGCCCCTAGGGTTCAAATTATTTATATGAAAAAACAGTCATCTATTGTGAACAAAAACCACATTTACTGTAACATCAGTTCACAGGAAAGAGAGGTTTCTTGTTGTTTCATGAGTCATTTTCAGTTTATCTAGGATAACAGAAAAAGCCTTCAGGAAACAAGGATATCAGTTATTATTATTAACAGCTGAGGAAGAAGGCAGGAATGTTTAAAGTAATAGAAGTGCAAACAGATGATGAATCAGTCTGATTCTGCTAACCTGTATCACTTCCTCCTTTTCCTCAGGCTCATTCTACCCTATGAGAGATTTACTAAAGGAGAGGAAGACAAACCCCTTCCAGCCGTCAAACCCCGCAAACAAGAGGGAAGTGCTCAGGAGGGCATTGTAAAAACAAAGATGCCTGCCATGAAGCGGCCAAAGGATGAACAAAAACCTCTGAGTGATAAAGACGCCTCAGCTACAGTACCAGAGCCGGTCAGTCTTTCATTGTGTCCTTGTAGCCTGTTTAGATGCAGAACAAACATTAACAGTGCCAAGCACATCAATAGCAGAACTGTATGTCAGAACTAGTAGCACCAAAATTGGCTTTAGATGCATTACCCATTTGGAATAACTTAGATTTGTTTTTTGTTTTTGGAAAGAAGTCTCTTATGCTCTTCAAGACTTAACAAAAACAGTAATACTGTGAAATATTATTACAGTACAAAATAACTGTTTTGTATTATAATATTAGAATTTGTGTGTGTGTATATATATATTCCTCTGATTGCAAAGCTGAATTTTCAGCATCAACACTCTATCTATTATCAAATGATATTGGCTCTCAATTATTATTAATGGTTATTGTTATTGTTGTTATTATTATTATCAATGTTGGAATATTAATCTTGGCTTAATATAAAAAAAAAAAAAAAAAAAAAAAAAAAAGTGCCATCCTGGCTGAAAATAGTTTTTCTTTTTTTTACTCCATACTTTTGAATGGTAGTGTATAATAGTTTCCACAAAATATTAAACAGCAAAACTGTCTTCAACATTAATAATAAGCATGATTTCTGAAGTATCATGTGACACTGAAGATTGTAGTAATAAAACTGAAAATTCAACCATTTAAAATATATATTAAAATGGAAAAAAGTTTTTCACACTATTGCTGTTATATATTTTGATCAAATAAATGTCTTGGGGAGCAGAAGAACTTTTCAAAAACATTACAAAATAATTATTTCAAACTTTTCACAAGTGGTGTGTATTCCTGTCCAGTGTGCATAATTTCTTAAGACTATCATAGAGTTGAGTGCAGAAAATGCAGAATAATAATACAGATACAGTAAGTGTCCGGTCCCTAAAAAATTGGCTGGAAGAACAACCATGACAGACCACTTCAGGCAGGGTGCCTTTCTTCTTCTCAACAAATAAGCTGTCACAGACGTGTGAGAATAGCACTGTCAGGAGCAGCTGGTTTTAACATATTTATTTGGGCCGATTCGGAAGCTCTGACCGCTGCAGTACAGCATGGAAATCACATGCTATTTGTCTGTCTGACTGACTGCAGGTGATTTATAAGCTGTGTCCAATTCTGTTATTTTCTGTGAATCTCTGGACTGCAGGTTTCCCCCAGTTCCATTTTCCATAAGCTCCCTTTGAGTTTTGTTCACAAATCAATTTGAAAGAGATGAATTGTGGAGGAAATCATGACAGTGCTCTCTCTCTCTCTCTCTTTCTTTTATTCTTTTAATCGACAAGACATTTTGTCCACAGAGCAGCTGCGGTGGAAATGTTTACCCATCACGTCTTAGAAACCAAAATGCAATGGGGCAGTGCATGCTGCAGTTCTTATAGAAACTTTGCACTTATTTTTATCCCTAAAAGTCAATAAATCTATGGTGATTTGCAAATGTCTCTCCAGTTAAGCATAAATATGAAAAAAGGAGAGCAATGCTGTGGAAGGGAATTAAAATTGAGTTATTATTTTCACATGAATAAGCAAATGATTACAGAGAAGATGAAAGGGCTGTTTGAAAATTTCTCTCGAATTGTCAAATGTAGACACATTTCAGAGCCGTTAAGCGGTCTGTATTCATTTCCACAGCACATGAAATGAGTAATAGGTTATGGTGTGCAAACAAAAAGGCCTGTTGTAGGTTCTTTTCCAGCTGCATGCCTAGCTCATCTGTCTGGTATGTTGTGTAATTTGAAAGGCCTCTCCAGATAATTGATTGTACATTGTACAAGGCAGAAAATGAAAATGGAACACTCTGTTTGAAGCAGAGCCGATATGACAAGACTGGAGCGCCGAAAAGAGGAAAATAAAACACTTAAAGTAGAGTTATAGATCTCAGAGAGGAAATTTGGAGAGAGAGAGCTGCTGGGAGTTGTCTTGGGGGCCCGGCATGTTAGTGGAGTATAATCAGGGCATGTACAGATACAGACGTGCTGCTCTGCTAAGAACCAGAGCATTGTAAACGCTGTTAGATCAAGCTTTCCTCAGGTACCAAATACAATCAATGCTTTTGAATGACGTGCACTGAGCCAATGGGAGGTCATGTCGCGTTACAGCTGGCTAATTTTGTCTGCTAGTCACTGGCTGCTTGGGGCCCTAAGACATTCCTGTTAACTTGTTGATAGAGAGAACGACACCGCAGGTTAAAGACCTGCATTCACAGGATGGGGAATTGATGGGAAAATGGGGGGAAATATCATTATGTAATAAATGTTTTTCTCGAATACTGTTACGGCCCATAACCATTTCAAGGCTCGTGAATTCAAAGGACAAAGGCCAAACATATAAAAAAAAGAATCACAACCCCTGATGTGAGTTCCAAGACGTCTCTATTTAATTAACAGAATTCAAATCAAACATTCACAAATAAGATTTATTAAAAAAAACAATCTAATGGATCATAAGGAAAACAATCAGCTCACAGGTATGGAAGTTAAGAAAACAGTCCCCTAACTACACCTGTTCTTGGAATAAAGTTCTTACCTGACTACCGAAATAAAAATAAAAACAGGCGTCTTCCGGACATCTGCTTCCCTCGCTCAGTTCTTACTAAATAAACAAACGTGAACTAATAAATAAATACACACACTACCCGCTACTGAGAAGTAAGAAATATACCAAAGATCAAAACACAAATTTATACGTTAAACCTAATCTTAACATAAAACAAACAAAACCGCCTCCAAGAGGCGATGAGAGACGCTGGAGAATGGGAAACGGAGCAACAGAGAGAGAGAGAAGGCCATTTCCGTCTCGGAGCCTTTTATCCGGTATCCCCGATCGATGACGTCACATGATTCTCACAGTAAGAGTCCCTTGACAACGCCACCTACGGACTATAAATAAATAATCACACAGGTACACATAACAAATACACATTGGCCACATTTAATGGCACCGTATTATTCAATGCTTTTTGAAACCTCCATTTGCCAGTTTAACAGCTCATTTCTCCTATAATCCCTGATCCCTGGTTAGAGAACACCTGATAAGAGATCAGAGACCATATCTTCATCCAGAATCTCTCCAGATCCTTCAGATTCCTAGCTTCTTCTCTTCAGTTCACTCCTCTCATTTTCTGTAGGGTTCAGGTCAGAGGACTGGAATGGCCATAGCAGAAGCCTGGTTTTGTGCTCAGTGACCCATTTTTGTAGTTTGAGGTTTGTGTTTGGATTATTGTACGGTTGGAAGATCCAAACATGGCCCATTATAAAATTTCCAACAGAGTCAGTCCCTTTTAAATTTTTTTATCTGTTGGTATTTGATAGAATCCATGATGCCATGTATCTAAACAAGATGTCCAGGACCTCCAGCAGAAATATAGGGCCACAACATCAAAAATACAGCAGTATATTTCATGGTACACATGGGGTGTTTTTTTCCCTGTGACAACCAAACCCATCTTGAGTGTTTGCTGCTAAAAAGCTAATTTTTTAGTTTCATCTGACCATAAAAGCCAGTCCCGTTTGAAGTTCCTGTCGTGTCTGATAAATGAATAAGCTGGGGATTGTTTTTGGATGAGTTAGGAGAATTTTTCTTGAAACCCTCCCAAACAACATGTAGGTGGTGTTTGACAATTTCTTTAAGGTTTTCTGACCCCGAGACTCAACTATTTTCTGCAGTTCTCCAGCTGTGATCCTGGAAGAGTCACTCAATCTCTCCTTCTTACCGTGGATTAGGACGATACAGACACACGTCCTCTTGCAGGCAGATTCTTAACATTTTATGTTGATTGGAAGCCCTTAATTGCCCTGATGGTGGAAATGGGAATTGTCACTGCTCTAACTCTTTTCTTTTAGCCACTTCACTAATTCACTAATTTGTGAAGCTCAATTATCTTTTGCTGCACATCAGAAATATATTCTTTGGTTTTTCTCATTGTGATGGATGATTAAGGAAATTTGTTTTCCCTCCTATTTATATTTCTTTTATCCATGCCTGGATAATTTCATGTTCATAATCACCCTGAAGTGCTTAAAATTGTAAATATGAATGGGAATATACTTCAGATATTTTACTCATAAGAGTTTCTTGTTATTATCCAATGAAATGTTAGCTTTTTGTGATTCTTTTTTTTTTTTTTTTTTTATAAAAGTAACAATGCAGATAAATTTTTACAGCCGCCTTTGCTCATATTTACCAAGGGATATTTACCAAGGGATATTTTTGGCCATGACTGTAAATACTTATTATAGTTACTATTATTATAGTAAAACTATAGTTCTTACTTTAAATATTAACAAATAAAACTGAACATTAAAGAACTTCAACTTATTTTATTTCAACTAGGTGCCAAAGCAACATTTCCTTAAGTTTAAATTGATGTAATTAAAATAACTAAAACTAAAACTAAAACTGAAAAAAAAAGCCTTTCTGCATCCCACCCCTCCTCTCTCTCCCACTTCACTTCCTGTCAATTTGGATCTGTCCTGTTACAATAAAGATAAAAAAAAATGCATCTTAAAAAATGAAAAATACATAGAAAAATATGAACTAATCTGAAATATATATATTTTTAAAGTAGTAAATCAATAATATAGCCAGGGGTGCACATATTTTTTTCCAGTCTGGTTCTCATAAGATAACTTGGAGATTTGGTTTGGTCCTCACACTGCATATAGTGTGACTCATTAAATAATAAAACTATAAAATAAAACTATAAAAAAGGTATTAATAATAGTCATCTATTGTGAACAAAAACCACATTTACTGTAACATCAGTTCACAGGAAAGAGAGGTTTCTTGTTGTTTCATGAGTCAGTTTCAGTTGATCTAGGATAACAGATAAAGCCTTCAGGAAACAAGGATATCAGTTATTATTATTAACAGCTGAGGAAGAAGGCAGGAATGTTTAAAGTAATAGAAGTGCAAACAGATGATGAATCAGTCTGATTCTGCTAACCTGTATAGTTATAATATTATTGCACTTTATTTATTTAGTTTTTTAAATAAAATAATAAACTAAATAATAATGTGTGTTAATACTATTTAAAATTAAAAGATAGGCCTATTATTAAATACAAACAATTATTTTACAGTAAACTTAAAAATAAAATGCTAATATTTACTGCTACTTTCTTTGTTTGACTCTTTAATAAGATTAATTTTATATATTCCCCAATTGTAAGTCGCTTTGGATAAAAGCATCTAAAAAAAGGTAAATAAAAGAGTTTAATATATCTGTATGAGGGGCCATGCAAGACTTAATTCATTCTGGCACTCTTACGCACTTACATTCTCCTTTCACATACATATATTCTTGCTTTCACACACTTACATTCTCCTTTCAGATACATATATTTTTTCTTTCGCACACTTTCATTCTTCTTACACATGCATACATTTCTACTCTTACACACACTTACATTCTCCTTTCATATGCATATATTTTTGCTTTCACGCACACATACATTCTCCTTACAAATACATATATTTTTGCTTTCAAACTCATACATTCTCCTTATACATATATTTCTACTCTCACACACATACATTCTCCTTTCACATACATATACACACACATACATATATAGATGTATGTAAGAGAAGAATGTATGTATGTGCGAGAGAGAGTATAGTGGAAACGGAAGGCGTTTAGTTGAAACGGAAGGAGTATAGTGGAAACGGAAGGCGTTTAGTTGAAACAGAAGGAGTATAGTGGAAACAGAAGGCGTTTAGTTGAAACGGAAGGAGTATAGTGGAAACGGAAGGCGTTTAGTTGAAACGGAAGGAGTATAGTGGAAATGGAAGGCGTTTAGTTGAAATGGAAGGAGTATAGTGGAAACGGAAGGCGTTTAGTTGAAACGGAAGGAGTATAGTGGAAACGGAAGGCGTTTAGTTGAAATGGAAGGAGTATAGTGGAAACGGAAGGCGTTTAGTTGAAACGGAAGGAGTATAGTGGAAACGGAAGGCGTTTAGTTGAAATGGAAGGAGTATAGTGGAAACGGAAGGCGTTTAGTTGAAATGGAAGGAGTATAGTGGAAACGGAAGGCGTTTAGTTGAAACGGAAGGAGTATAGTGGAAACGGAAGGCGTTTAGTTGAAATGGAAGGAGTATAGTGGAAACGGAAGGCGTTTAGTTGAAACGGAAGGAGTATAGTGGAAACGGAAGGCGTTTAGTTGAAATGGAAGGAGTATAGTGGAAACGGAAGGCGTTTAGTTGAAACGGAAGGAGTATAGTGGAAACGGAAGGTGTTTAGTTGAAACGGAAGGAGTATAGTGGAAATGTATTATAAGCGTCCAAGGTTTTTTTTTTTTTTTCATTTAATTTAGGAAGTGAATAAAGTGGGAGGTTGCAAGTTAGGGACAGCGATATCTTTATATTATTTAAATAACTCAAGACTCATTGCGGTTTATTTATTTTTAGATTTTCATTTACTTATTTAATTATTCTTTTTTCAATTGCTGCTCTGCGTGCAGCAATAACTCAGTGCTAGAATAGTGATCTATAAGCGCCACCTGTTGTCAGAGATTGAATTATCATTTTCATCAGAATCAGAAAGAGCTTTATTGCCAAGTGTTTACACACAGAAGAAATTTCGTCAGGAGCTTCCAGTACAGAAATTACAAACATAGTGCAGACACACATATAATTAAGGAAATAAAACTAATAATAATAATGAAAAATTAATTCAGCCAATCTGATGTTTTTGTTTTGTGCACTTGCTTCATGTTGCATATATTTTTTTGTTTGTTTGTTTGTTTGCTCAAGGTTAGTTTGGCCAGTAACAGAGCAAAATAAACATTTAATAAATGTAAAAAAAAAAAAAAAAAAAAAAAAGAACTAAATAAATTGGCAACGAGAATGGGAATCGGCTCATTTGATTGTAAAATAAATAAAATCCTGATCAGTGCATCCTTAACTGGAATAGTTAGGACTACCTGAAAGACCTGAAAAAGCATGGTTTATTTCAGATTTATCTTTGAACTATTGTACCTATTTGTGCAAAGTGGTTATTATTTATTACAATACAATGTTAAAGTCAACAATGAAAACAATCTTATTGATTGATTGATTGATTGTGGCAAGTCCTGTAAAAATTTTGCCAGGGCAAGTAAAGAAAAAATTAAACCACTGGCCGAACCGGACCAGTAGAAAATGTCTTTAGCATTAAGCCCTGTTAATACGATCAAAATCAGTGTCTTAGAACTTGTACACAGATCTGTAGAACACGTAGGTTACATAATGATTTGTTAAAAATAAAAACTTAAAATATGTACTTGAAAAGAAAACATATTTTTACAGCGCATTTTTAATTTTGGTCACGCATGCAGACCAGGGGACCACTTATGTGCACCCCTGAATATAACACTGACGATGTGTAGCATTCAATTAAGTATTGTAGAAAAATGATCATGAATCATGATGACAATAACGCATTCAGAGTCTGACATAATACACAGAGACAGGTCTATTAGGCTTCATTTACACTACAAGACCTTATGATATATAGATCCTGTATTGGACACACATCTGATTTTTATTCTATAAAATAGTGCTCAAAAGGTGTCAGATAGTAGATGAAGGCAATCATGCTACTTTTAAGCCTGCAAAAACAATTTGAGACAAATTTGTCTCTACACTGCATAATGTTTTGTATGAACGTGATTATTCACGTGTAGTTGCACATTCATCTGGGTTGAGTGAGGAAATGGAGTGAAAGAGATGAGCCAGCCTTTTATTTGACACCAGCTGATGTCAAACATCTGTGCATCTCTTCCTCCAACACTGATAATTAATGGATGGGTGGTGCATGCCTCTCCTCTGCACCGTTATCACCACTCTGAAGTTCCGGAAAGCATCTGCTCATTAGAGACATGTGAAGTTTGTCCAAAGTGCAAAACTTGCATCATGCTCATGCTTATCCAATCATCCTGACACTGTTTTCTACTCTCATTTAAAAATACTGCATTTAGAGGATTTTAGCATAGATTTGTTCAGCTGTGAAATGATGCAAAGTTTACACAACCTCATCTTTTATTTCATTTGTGTTAAAGAAAACAGAGATTTGTGTTGCAGAAGCATTGAGGTATCAGCTTTAAACCTGCAACTCAGCTCATGGTGTGAGTAAGCGCAAGGTCATCTGTTGATGCACACAACTTGCGCCTCTCTTGAAAAATACTTTGATGTTGGCCATTAGCATGTAGATGATCTCACAGCATTCTTCAGCTAGTTTGTGTGTAGGGTTTCTCCTTATAAGGGAGACTTGTAAGGAACAAGAAACCTGTAGCATGAATTCTTATAAGGGAAAACTACTAACCATTCCTAACACCGTGTCTACACCGAATGCAAGTGGCGTGACAAAATACTATAGAACCACTGATCTATAAAAGAGATTCATTATATAAAGATCAGTCAATAGAACTCGTTATGGGGTGCACGATAAATATCAGCCAATAATTAATTAATTATTAACCATTGTTAACCCTCAACCCTAACCCTTTAATGTTTAATAACTTTTGAATCGCTAATCCGTGATTACGTCATCATATTTTGACAACATTGATTCGTCAGAAGAAACCAATGCATTTTGTTCCTCTGAGCCAAACAGTAACGATTGTTGATGCTTAGTCCCACCCCCTTGCACAGATTGGTTCAAACTGTCCCACATTTAACCAATAAACATAGGTTTTCGTCTTTTGAACTAATATTTAACATATTTCTTTAGAATTATGAACGAACACAAAGTGAAAGTAAAGCCTGTCATGCCTGCATGAATACAAACAGAAAATAATACATTTGCATGAGAAAACTCTCTGAAAAAGCACAGAAAAACACAAGACAGAGTACTTTGACATAAAACATATCAAAAACAAGGATGAAACATTGGTAAATATCTGATAAAGCACTGGAATTTATGTCTTATGTGTCGCTAGGCGATGTCCTGGTAAAATCGATTCTGACGCAGATCACACCCAGAGGATCAATCATTTATACTATGTATATTATGTATATAAGGTAAATAATTCTTAAATAGTTCATAAAGATAATTTGCACTATTATTTCTGTTGCACTCTGAATATTACTCATTCATTTTGTGTGTAGTTTGTGAATCAATTGCACTGTTTGTATTGTTGCAGAAGACAATTTGTGCAATAGTTTTTACTACTTGCTGCACAGTTTGTGCTTATTGTTCAAAATATATTTCTCTGAAGAAAAAAAAACTGTTTTGTTTTTATGTAACTATTTAAAAAAAAAATTCTCTTTTACATTTCTTTTACGTCTCTATTATTAATAAATGAAATAGGCCTGTTTTTCACTTAAAAGCGCTGATAACAATATTGTAATAAATGGCTATAACTTGCTTGGGGAATGTTATATGTAAACAATATTTTATTTGGAAGTGTAAAACACCCAGATACAACTTTCCAAAGAAAAATATCCAAACTTAAGGAGTTTCTGTTTCAGTACACAGTAAAAAACACCCAATTGTTGCTTGCGTTCTTCTTAAAATTCTGTAATTTCATGAATTCTTAGAGAAAACAAAAATAAAATTGAGACTTTAAATTAATTAAACTTATATTTTAAGTTCTCCTGTTTATAATGATATATGACACTTGATGCTGACTGCTAGAATAGGTCTGAAAAACAAAGAAAAGTGCAGGTGTGTAAGGCACCCCAAAAATGTTCTAGGTCTTTAAGGGTTAACTGACAAGCTGCGCAAATTCACATTCATTATCAGCATGGGTTTGTCAGTTAACAACGGCTCTGTGTATTAAATGCTACTCTATGTGAAATCACCCATGTAATTTTACCGCTTATTAGAGAACCGGCTTTACTGACAAGATGAGGATTATTGATTAATTAATTATTAATTAGTTATTAATTTAGTTGGAAATATGTGTGTAACGGTAAATTGATCGGTTCTTAAAGTGACAGCAGGCTATTTTCCTGCTGCGACTGTGTGCTTAATATTAAACAAAAGACAAATTCAAAATCACACACTGCTCTTTAGAGAAGGATTTTTGTAGCTTTAATAACAAACAAAAAAGTTTAATTCTAACAATGAAGACTGCTGTTTTATTTTAAATTTGATTATTAATTTCTGTAGTAGGCTATAAACTGCTTGAGAGTTGCATAAAAAAAAATCTCATTTGTATTTTTTAATTCTATAGTACTTGTCTTTTGCTTTTTTATTACTGATAGTTTAATTATTTTCTTTTTGTTTGTTTGTTTGAAATTCCGCTGGTCTCTACAATGTAGATGTGAATGCTGGAACCACAAGCAGGTTCTGTCTTAGTAAGGTTGAGCTGCAGGTGATGGTCCTTCATCCAGCTAAAAATGTCTCTCAGACAGGCTGCAATGCGAACAGCTACCGTCAGATCATCTGGTCGGAATAAGTAAAGTTGAGTGTCATCAGCATAGCAATGATAAGAAAAGCCATGCTTCTGAATGACAGATCCTAATGACGTTATATAGATGGAGAAGAGAAGTGGTCCAAGCACTGAGCCTTAAGGAACCCCAGTAGCAAGAAGCTGTAACTTAGAAACCTCACCTCACCAAGACACCCTGAAGGACCTACCTGAGAGGTAGGACTTGAACCACAGGAGTGTGGTTCCAGAGATGCCCATCATTCTAAGGGTGGACAGGAGAATCTGGTGGTTAACTGTCAAACGCAGCAGACAGATCCAGCAAGATGAGTACTGAGGAATTGCAAGCTGCTCTTGCCAGTCGCAGGGCTTCATTAACCTGGAGCTAGGTAGTCTCAGTTGAGTGGCTGCTTCTGAAGCCAGATTGGTTGCCATACAGGAGGTTGTTCTGTACAAGAAACATAGAGAGTTGGTCACGACTCAGTCAAGTGTCTTTGCAATGAATGGAAGAAGGGATACCGGTCTGTAGTTTTCATTTAGAGACGTTTTTTTTTTTTATCCGAGCCTGCATAAATGCTGTGGGAAATGTACCAGAGTGAAGAGAGTTGTTAATGTGAGTAAGTGAAAGTATGGCTTAAGAAGAAATAGCTTAAAGGCGGTGAGTGGGGATAGGATCAAGTGGACTAGGAGTAGTATGATTGGAAAGGATAAGTTTAGAAACGTCCATCTCCGAGAGTGGCGAGGAGGAGAAGAGAGAGGGTGTGTATTAGTCTTTATGAAGTTATCATCAGTCTGCGGTCATTAGAGCTATATTGACAATACGCTTGATAAAAATAATAATAATAATAATAATAATAATAATAAAGACAAAAGAAACATCAATATCAAGAGTTACAGTGAGCATCTTGTGTGGCAACAAGCTGCTTTAAATACTATAGTGCATCTCATCCTCATTTTCTGAACCAGATTTGCCATGTCTTGCTGTGAGATGTTTCCCTGCTCTTCCACCAAAGCAAAGTTCTCAAACACATCTGGGGGGACATATGGTTACATGTGATTTGCCACTGCAAGGACAATCAGCTGTCCTTCCTGTCTCCCTGTAGCACTGTCTTAGGCATTTGGACAGTGGTTTATTGCCCTGACAATGTTTGCAGTCCTCATGCCTCCCTGCAGCAGGATTATGGCATGTTCATGCAGGTGATTAGGAAACCGAGGCATCTTTCTTCAGGTGTTTTTCAGAATCACTAGAAAGTAGGGATGTGAATCTTTGGGTAGACAGCGATTCAATTTGATTCACGATTCATAGGTTTTTGATTCGATTCAAGAACGATTTTTGCTAATTTAGAATGTTTAAATTTCCAAATGCAATAAGAGTTCACAATTAAAATTGATTTGATTCGATTATAACGATTCGATTCTGCATTCTTTAAGTACATTCACAAGATTATTTAAATACTTCCACTAAATTCTTTTAAAAGCTTAGTCAGGGGGCAAATTACACAGCAGCCTTTATGGTTGCAGATGATAGTTAAGATGATAGATTAATGATGCTGTGGAATGACATGGCATATGTAAAAATGTATGTAAGCCAAGATTTTAAAAAGGAATTATGAAGGAATTATTTTCTGATCATATAACTTTGAATTTGCTGTAAGAAATAAAATACACTGCTGGAAAATAATGAATCATTTGTAATCTATAATTTTTTTTTCTAATGACAATTTTATGATTGTTTTATATATTACAAACAATTTTTTACATTTTCTGCACAGAATAAGGTAGAAAATATATGTTATAGTTTCTCTACTGTGATAAATGATATGTCAATTAGCACTGCATTGTTCATTTATATATGTGTGTGTGTGTGTGTGTGTGTGTCTGCGCACATGTTTTTTTTTTTTTGGCTTAAGCAATTTTCTCATCAGTTTCCTATCAGCTGCGACATAAATGGAGTGTTTTTTATATTTTATACAAGTTTAATACTTTCATTTAAAATCTTACATTTTATCTACAAATTAAATTATAATAATGTTATTATACGTTATCAAATTAAATTATTTCACTGAAAAATACAACTACATTAAATAATATTATGAGATTTTTTTTAAATATAAGTGACCTAATATTATTGTATTTGCTTATTGAACTGTTTATAGAACTATTAAACAGTCGTAATGGTGAAAACATTGTGTGATTTTGCCTAACTAACTGTACTTTAAATACAAAAACTTTCCGTTTTGAATTTTTACCTCAGGATGCTGAGTTTCTTAGTGTTACGTGATTTGATTTCTGCTGGAGAGGCTGCGTGAGCCTCGCATCAACAGCGCAACCTTATATACTGTCAATAGATGCATTATAGCTATATCCACTATTCGCCACTTACTCTAAATGTAATAAAATCAGAATAATACTTGCATTTTGGTGTTTACATAGTTATTTTTGGTTACTGATGTTTTAATCATGTTACTTGTCTGACATTAATGTCAAGCCCTGTAGTCTACTGTATGTGCAGGGGTTCAGCCCCGGACGGTTCCAGCCCAATTTAAACCCTGGTTACATCCTTACTAGAAAGGTCTCTTTAATGTCCTAAGTTATTGTAACTGTTCAAGTTAAGTTTTTTCAAGTTCAGTTTTATATCTGGAGCACGTTTAAGCACAGAACAAGGCCGACCAAAGTGCTGCACAACAAACAGTAAAATGCAATAAAGAGAGTCAGTACACAAATTAAAACCATATAAGAGCTACACATTGCTACATATTAAAAGCCAAAGAGATCTGGAATTCAGATAGCGAGATAGAGATAGAGAGTTCAAACTCTTTGCAATGAAGATCTGTAAACGTATCTTTAAAATACATTAACCTGAAAATGTGAAGTTTCATTTTTGTCAGTTTCAGTAATTAAAAAATAAAATGCCAATTCAAAACATTGAATTCCATGTCTTTTAATATTGTATTACCTACCTGGGGCCACCTTATGTGACTTAAATGGATAGTTCACTCAAGAATGAAAATTCTGTCATTAATTGTTCACCCTCATGTTGTTCCAAACCTGTAAGACCTTCGTTAACACAAATTTAGATATTTCTGATGAAATCCGAGAGCTTTTTGACCCTGCATAGACAGGTAGCCTAGAAAGTAGTAAGGACATAGTTATAGTAATAATTCATGTAACATCAGTGGTTCGGCTGTATTGTTATGAAGCTACAAGAATACTTTTTGTGCCCAATGTCAAGGCACATTCACAAGTGTACCACGACGCATGCTTGAAGCTGTTGTTCTGATGTAGAACCCGAATACTCTTGTGAATGCACATCAAAGACTGACACGGAAGAGAATAAATTTTTGGGGGTTTTTTTTTCACACAAAAAAAGGATTCTCATTTGCTTCATAAAATTATGGTTAAACCACTGATGACACATGGACTATTTTAACAATGTCCTTGCTACCTTTCTGTACATTCAATCTTTCAGTTGCGTTCCTGGGTCAGAAAGCTCTCTTATTTCATCCAACATATCTTACTTTGTGTTCCAAAGATGAACGAAGAAGGTTTTTCAGGTTTGGCATTACATGAGGGTGAGTAATTAATGAAGGAATTTTCACTTTTGACCGAACTATCCCTTTAACTTATGTGTAGGTGTGATTGTTTTAGCATGAGAAGCAATTTATGCTTTTCCAGTTTCTTTGTGTAATTCCACCATTAAGTATGTTTCTGTGTATCTATAGGGGATGGAGGACACAGAACAGCTCCAGGAGATGCTGTTGGAGAAGCAGGATAGCCAGCAGTACCAGGCTCTAACCCAGATGGACAGAGAAGCAAAGAGTCCTATTTCTGAAGATGAAGGTGTACAACTAGTCATCAAGGATGAAGATCAACCTGTTCTCCATAACACATATGAGCATGCAAATGGGAAAGTGTTACCCTCACTTCCACAAGATTGTGCACCACTCAAATCAGAGGATTGTGACGTGTTTCCTGTTGCTACGATGCCGCTGCACCAAGGTCATCCTCTCCCCAACTCTCACACACCAGAGCAATGGCAGCATGGGATGCTGGAATACAAGGTGCCTTCAGGTGCCCTTGCAAATGTTGAACAGTCTAAGCCAAAAGAGTGCCAAAACCAGGTGGGAATGGTGCTGCCCACTCTAAAGCAGAAACCCCTCATATCTCCAGAAATCCCACCCGATAGGGCTGACCCCCCTAAAAAAGAGGAAACATGCTTCAGTTTTAATCCCCTCCTCTACCCTAGGGGTAATCCTGGCATCATGTCCCCATTAGCTAAGAAGAAGATGCTGTCCCAAGTCAGTGGAACAGGACTGCATAATAATTACCCATACGGACCACCACCTCCATTAGTCAGTAGGAGGTTGTCCGGCAGTGGTACAGAAGGGTCATCTTCTGGACAGGAGAGCTCCCAGGCTCCTTCCGCTGCAGAGACCAACATGGTGATCAAACGGCCATCAGTTATCCAGCATGCCCAAGGTTTCAAGTCCAGAGGTAGTGAGGACAGGAGGTCCTCAACAGAGGGCTCTCGGAAAGAGGGGTGTAATGAGGGAGAACCAATACCCCAGCCACAGCCTACCCTGATAAGAGAGCCATACCTTATAAGGGCTGAGCCCCATTCCAGCATGGAGAAATCGGCTGAGATGCCTCGTCCTGGCCAGGCTCCCAGCTTCCTGAGTGACTTTTATTCCTCACCTCACCTTCACAATCTAAGCCGACAAACCGAGCACCACCTGAGCAAGGAGCAGATAAGCAAGTACCTTAGCAGAGACATTTACCCTCGGGACTGTGAGACCGCCCAGGGCTTTCCCCCAAGCCAGCATCCTGACAATGTGGGTTTGAATTACAGTGCCCGGCTAAGTCAGAAAGAAAAGGGACCTCCTGCAGAAAGGGTAACAGAGGAGCAACCAACTGATTTGAGTCTCCCAAAATCCTCTCCACACAAACTGCCTCTTTCAACATCCTCTCTCTGTGGCATCCCACATCCCACAATAGAGCAGGACATTAAAAACTCCTCTCTCTTTCAAGCAGGCAACAGTCAGAATTCAAGCATAGACTACAATCCTAGGGCCTGTCGTGTTCCTCCTATGACCGTGTCCACATCTAAAAAGGTAACCGAATCTCACTCAAAGGTCATGGAGAAAGCACACAACAGCAGGGGAGAAGAGACCTTGGGTTACAAGATCGATGAGATGGCTCGGCCCATTCTGAGCTCCAAAAGCAGCCCGCAGAACATCTGCACTGCACGGCCACTGAAAAGGACCCTGGAGGATTTGGAAAACGCACTGTCGGAGAAAAAGATCCGGGCTGTGACACCCTTGCACTGCTCAAAACAAAGAGATGGTCCAGGGAAACCAAGGACACCGGAAGCTGACAGTGAGTCCATGAAGCTGGCAGAACCAACTCACACTTCACAAATCAGCAGTTACTCATTGGACGGCCACAAGATCCCCTGGCACTCCCACCTGTTCCAAGGGCTGTATCCAGGGACATTTGTATCTCAGGTCCAGGACATGTGTGATAGCTTGGGGTCCCATGTTACCCCAAGTTACTCCTATCCACTGCAGTACTTAAAGAACCAGGCTGTTCTGTCACCACTCATGCCACCCTTCGCTATTCATTCCTTAATGATGCAAAGACAGTTCTTGGCTGCCAATCCTGCTCACATTTACAGGCACCAAGTGGGCACCTCATACGGGGACATTCTGCACCCTGGCCTCTACCCCATGTCAGCCTTTCACCCTCAGCCAGCTTTCAGTCCCCCTCAACTCTCTTCAGTGCACCCCAGCACTAAACTTTCCTAGGTGACGTAGTCTGATATTCCCTGGCCCGGACCCGCCCAGCCCATGCTTAACTCAGACTTGATGCTCCCCAGAAAATCCCATCAAGCATGGTCACACAATGTATCCAGCGAATAGCAGTGTTTTATAAACGCTTTAACACGGGAGCAGTTATTTCTGTTATTTACCTTCTTGCCACTCACGTTTATGATTTGCACATTTCTTTGAACAGGGGCCAACTGGGCTGATCGTGGCTTGTTCTCACCGCACTGTTTGAAAGTGTCAGTTGGCTTGTTCGAAAACATGTTGCCTTGGCACAGGTGCCCAAGTGGAGATGGGCATGATGTTCACGGAGGCACCCAAAGGAAAGTCGAGTGACAAATCAGTGCAATGCGACAGTGCTATTTCACTCCATTCTGAGAGCTCTTTTATCTGAAACACTATGATACAATAATGCAAGAGCTGCCTGGGTAAATGTTGGACCTTTTCCAGTTTTTACTTTTGACTGTATGTTTTTGTTGCTGTTGTTATGTAACAGTGTGGTAGTTTTATATGTTTATTTTTCAATGCTACAAGGGTTATCACATTTGATAAAGACGCAAAAAAGAGACCCAAGTATTGCAGTTTGGAGTGTTACACAGTTACATGTAAATAAAACAAACTAAGCTTTCCTTGAAGGAATCTTAATTGTCAGTGATACAATGTGCTTCACAGGCTTCTTTGACCACTGTCTGTTGGCTCCCTTTCAGCTCCTCTCATGCTCAGCCAAACTCGCTCCTAATCAACAGAGCAGTGTGGAATGGGTTTTTTCAAATGTAGGACTGAGGTGCTTGTACATAACCTTCACAAACTGAATGCATTTTGTATCATGTCCACTCACTACTGTAATTTCTGATTGCTCTGAACTGCGGGGCTGAAGAGCGATTTTGGACGGTGAGAGGATAAAATGCAGGACTACTTAAGTGTCAGAAAGTGAGTTTTGTATTTGCTGGTGTACACTTGTGCTTGCTTACTCAGAGGACTTTTTTATCAGGAGATACAACTGAAATTTAAATCTACATTTGGGGGAAACGCATTTTAGGAGCACTTAGATAAGCCCACACAGGCTTTTCCAACAGTTTCTGTTTAAGGATAACCGTTAAACTTTTAGAGAATGTTTGAACTTTAGATCTGTAAGTGCTGGCAGCAGTCAAATTTGCGTCTATTAAATGAAGTGTGACACTTGCCAGAAAAGAGTTTTTAATTAAAAAAGCATGATTTCTTTGCACAAAAGATTTTGGGAAAGTACCAAGAAAATTTGAAAAGCAACACACAGTTCTCCTAGGGGTTATCAATTATATAATTTTTTTTTTTCTTTTTTTTTTGATGTATTAGTAGTAGAAACTAAACTTCAAGAAATGTATTTACTCCAACAACGTTTGGAGTAACACTCAAGGTTGCTATGTAACATTTTGTAATGAGTAATAAACAGTTTTATAACTTAATACAACAGTTCATTGATGTATGTTTTCATAATATCTGCCAAGATACTTTATTTTTTAACTGAATAATAATAGTTATCTTAAAAGGAATGTTCACCTAGAAATGGAAATTCTGTCATCATTCGTTTTGCTCCAACCCTGGTCCATATAATTAAAGTCAGCAGGGTCCAATGTGTCATTGTATTGGCAAAAGCAGCCGTATTCCACCAAGTGGTGTTTCACAGAAGAAAGGATGTCATAAAATTTGGTATATTAAATGATAATAGAATTAAAATTTTGGAGTGAACTGTCCCTTTAAATTTTCACTGTATTAAAAAAAGAATTTTGGACATTCTTCAAAATATCTAATTTTGTGTTTTACAAAAAGTTTTACATATTATTCACCTTGGGCCTTAAATTGTGGTTATAAATGACATTTTATGGTGAATGTAAATGAATTAGTGATTGCACTAAAGAGAAAAGCCAAAAAAACAAATGTTTATCTACATAGCACAGCCATGCAGAGACTTTCACACTGCCCCAAAGTACTCAAGCGAACACTGAAAAAGCACTGTACTAGGACACATCTGCTCTAGTTTACCCTGTTCATTATAATTGTAATGAGCACTGGGAATTTTGTGGCCCCATAATAAGACTGTTTGTCAAGAGCACTTAAAGTGTCTCTTTCAGTGTAAGATTGTCACAGCCAGCTGCATGTTGGAGGTTAGAGTTCAAACTTGACTCTTTCAGACATCAAAAATCTGGCCTAAATCTTTTAGCTGCTGCAGGAATGCAGTTTTGCCGCCCTGCTGTAAGGTTAAACACTTTTGCTTTAAGCCTCTGCCACTGTGTTTTACCACATGATATGTATATATAACATGCTTAAAATAGCAGCAGTGGACCAAATTATCCACTGTATAGTTAACTTTATATTTCATGAAGCATTTTTATAGATGCCATTATAAGTGTTATTCCACAGCTGGGCTTTGCTTATAATATTAAATGCCATCAAGTTGCACAGCAAAATTTTTGTACCACTTAAAACACTTAGTAATAAATATTTTTAGGATAGCAAGCTCACCATGAAACAACTGCACTTCATTAAGATATAAAATACACTCCAAATGTTTTCCAAGCTTTTAATACTCCCACTAGTGGTTGAATTAAATAGATGGTGAAAAAGGCAAAGACATAATTACAGACCTCTATGTGGAAATTTGGCTTTGGGGAGCCCAGAAAAACTTCTCAACACCATTTTAAATCTAAATTATATTATTTGTGAGTACATCTTGCTGGTGACATGTAAAGTTATTTGTTTGACACTGTGACCAACTTCTGTTTGGGAGTGTAGTTTAGAATTTGGTCTTGGGGAGAAAAAAAAAAGTATGATTGTAAGAACAGCGCTGGTCCCCACAGCCCCAAACCACCACGTGAGGCAAAGTGCCATTAAGTGTTTCTCAAACTCACTCAGACACGGTTGCCTGTTGACTCAGAAGGAAAAGGGCATCTGACGCCATCTCTGTTTCCTGCCTTTGAATGTTTCTGTGATTAAAATACACATTTGGTGCAAAATGTGGAAAGCCTTGGCTGTACCGCAAATTGTTTCCACACTGAAACATTTACATTTATATACACATCCTATTGAACTGCAAATAACTCGATACATTTATTTTTGATTGTCTGTTTGTACCTAAGCTAAAGAACAAATAATTGTTCCTTTTACTCTGGAGGCTTTACACAATTGAATATCTTTTTGAAATCCTTTTAATCAAATCAGAGATAGAGTTCACAATCAGAAAATATGTTGGTTTCCCAAGTGCTAACCCAAGAGGTTTCAATCTGTGCAACTGAACCATTACACTCCTTCAAAGTATTAAAACAGAAATAAATCATTTGCACATAAACCTATGTGCACGCGCATAAAGACAAATGACTTTTGCATGGTCGGACTCAAATTAAAATAAGTGCATAGTGGGAGAGAATGTGTACTGTACAATGTCAAATAAGAATTCAATAAACAAAGAATCATCAGTTTTCTGCATGTTGTCTGCAGCACACTGGAGCGCCGCTGAGCTTGAGCAGAGCGCCCCCTGTCTGCCAAATGAGAACATTATCAAAAGCATTTAAGACATAAGCATAAAGCTACAAATGCTATTAATCAAAGAAAATTATTTTTGCATGTTTTTTTTTTATTTATTTTTTAATATTCCTTAAATTAAATGTGAAAATAAGTACATTAGTGGTTAGCTTCAGCAACCATAAAATGCAAGCCTTGACAAAACCTGTTATATAAAACCTGATCCAATCACAGGCTCTGTATTACCTCTGCAATTTAGGATATGAGTTAATTTGTCAATATTATCTATGATTGCAGTGACACAAGATCAAAATGTGTGCCTTATCACTATTTAAGCAGACTAATGAACAATAACTAGAGTGCTATGCAGAGTGGATAAAGTTCATTGTTTGTCTGTCCTGATGGCACAGCTGTTTGTGTGAGCTTCTACCCTCAGCAGCAGCTGTGCTCTTCAATCTGCTGGCCTGTGCACTATACAGCCAACTATTCATCTGTTCTGCCCACTACAATACACTGCTTCACTTTGTGGTTGTCTTTGCAGTTTTTTATGTTGTAAATCATATATTCATAAAGTATATTTTAGTTAAGCTCAGTTTAGTTGTACACAACTCATAAATATGAGTGTAGCTTATATATTTTGGGAGATAAGGATGCTATGCCGTTGACAAATTCTGTCAATTAACTATAGAGCATTATTGGCTACCAAATATCTAACTTTCTCAAAGCAACCCAAATTAGACTTCTAAGGGTAATTACCATCATATTTCAATGCAAGATACAGTGTTTTTTAGTCACATAGTGAAATATTGTGTTTATGGGAAATACAAAGGAAATAGAAACAGAAAATTAAAAAAGGGCCAATAACAGAACCTTGATTAACCTCATATACTGTAAGTGATTTGGGCCTAGAACTTTCCGGTGTTTGCGAGTAATATTCTAGTTTTAAGACTTGTTATAAACAATATCAATTAATTTCATTATAGAGTCTATAAAAATGACATGAGTAAGGTTATAAAAAGCAGCACTGTGATTTAGCTAAAATGCAAAGATAGAACTACTAATCATATTAGTAACACATTACAATAAGGTCTTATTTGTTAACATGAGCTGACATAAACATGAACGATGAAAAGTTGTATTTTTTTCAACTAACTTTAGCAAAGATTAATAAAGGCTGTAACACATGCATGCTCATTGTAAATCTTAGTGTTAAACAAATTACAATAAATTCTATATAAAATAATAATAATAATATATCCATGGACACTTTTTATGGAGTGCTAGCACCGTGCACTGGCAAACTGTAATCAGTAAATGTAAAAAATAAAAGTTAAAACATCTTTCTCTATGGGCCGCATATTATTACAATCATTTACTATCATATTACGATCATGGTCTGCGCTCTCCAAACATTTTTAAATCATATTACCAACCAATGTTGGAGCTGCTTTTGAAATACTCCATTCTCCCTCCATTGGTTTGGCTTGTAAAAGAAACTACTTATGAATCTGTCGGACTTCTCCAAACATTGACTCAGATCAACCACAGGAAAACCACCAGTCAAAAAGTCACCAAGGAAAAAATAACCTCTTTGTAAATGCTCATGTATTTTGCACAAATTGATGAAAACAAGATTAATTCTATAATGGAGGGTTCACAGAAAACACAGATTTTGAGTGTTTCTTTACTTAAGCTTTTTATTTGCATATACATACTCCCTTTGTGATTTGTTTTGGAATATGAATCATAATGTAGTGTTCATCAGAATAATCAAGCCCTTTGAGGCCTATTTTGATATGAACTCATAAAACCCCCATTCCCCACCACCCTTACTCTTTGGTTCTTTAAGGGATTGTTATGATATTAATATTTAGTTGACAATCTGCTTAAATTATTAGATTAGTGATACACGATTGCTCTCAATTTCCCTTACATCTAAAGGACGTGTAATGTTAATGCAACAGCAGTTAATCATTAACATTATTGATGATATTCAGCCAAGAGTCAATCTCAGCAGTGAAAATGGATTAGCACTCTGGAAAAACCACTAAATTCATATTTTAAAACATCTTTCCAAAAAAAAATTATATATATATATATATATATATATATATATATATATATATATATATATATATATATATATATATATATATATATATATATATATCAGGAAGGCAAAATGAAGCAGTGTGTTTAATTTGAACACTTGAATCGAACCAATGCTGCATGATTGATGCTGGTAAAATATTTATCCCATAAAAGAAACAATTCTGCACAGTTGGATATGCACTCTTGTGAGCCAGCGGTTTCAACCTTGGGTCAAAGTCAAAACATTAACTGCTCTGCCCAGCTGCTGAAATGTGGCTCTGTGTGTAGAAAGTCTGACTTTATACTGCTACTTTCTGAAAAGCAGAATCTTTATGAGTTACTGACCGTGCCAGATCTACCAACACACTTTTTTCTTTGACAGAAGACACAACATAAATCCACACTGCTATAAACATCTAAGCCGAGCCAATATTCAGGGGTGTGTTTCTCACAAAACTACGTAACTGTCACAGTTTGATGCATAGCATAGATCCAAAACCTTAGTAACATGGTTGCACCTCTGTCGTTTGAACCGTGTTGGTTCAACAATATAGGACTGTCGTTAATGATGTAACATGCAGGTGGTGGAGTAATAGGTTCATAATTGATTCAAGATGCTGCTGTAAAGAACATGACTACTACACTGTTTTTTGTTACATTTTATTTTGCTCGTCGGGTTCAGGTTCCCTCGCATGCTATACTTCCGGGCATTTATGCACATGTACACTCTTCAAAAATGGTGTTGATTATTGACATGCTAAAATATATCGATTGAAACATACACATTCAGTTGGAATGAATGATATACAATGTATTGCATGTTAGCTTGCTTAATGACAGATTAAATCCACGCCATACTAACAGAACATTATGCTTCTAACTACAAATCAAGAAGGTTGCAATGCTTTCGAATGTTCGTTTGAACAGTGGTTTCGGGAAACAGGTTTCTGTCTTTCTACTTCAGACTTATACACATTTAATTCAGTGTATAACTTGCTGTTTCTTTGAAATTAACTGTGAGTTGAGTTCAATTGTTTCAACACCAAATTTGCTCCAGCATATTAAAAGGATTTCAGAAGAATCGTGTGACACTGCAGACTGGAGTTAATGGCTGCTGAAAAGGGTTAGGTTTAGGGGTAGGTTCAGGGTTAGTACCTAGTTATTACATATATTGTTATTACTTTAATAAGTACATAGTATGTACATGAGGAACAGGACTGTAAAATAAAGTGCTACTTCTTTCAAAAACATTAGAATTGTAATGCATGTTCTGCTGAATATGACAGCCAGTATAGAGATTAGTTGCTTCATGCAGGCTCTGTCTATGCGGGAATTAAGAATGGGATATGGACAAGGGAGCAGCCTGACTACAGAGCTGTTTTGAATCATTATGAAAAGCCCAGAGGAGGACAGAGTGAAGAGGCCAGAGGGAGACGCTCGGAGGCAGAGCTGCATTAATGGCATTGCCTCGGAGGAGGCTCGGCTACAGCAAGGAGTAATTAAACAAGCTCTAGGAGATACATACATCTCATCACCCTCTCATCTTAGAAAAAATGGTAATAGAGGCATAGTTACATCCTTTCTAATATGTAATGATAATAATAAACAACTTGAAATGATGCAAACACATTTAAACATGTGCTGGGGATGCTATTTTGAAACTGAAGCTCCAGCCCCAATTAAACATCCTGACCCAGCATATCAAGGTCTTACTAGAAACTGTGTTGAGGCAAGCTGAAGCTAAACTCTGCAGGACAGTGGCTCTCCAGTCAAACAAAAAAGTTACAGAAGTTTTATTTCATGAGGATGATTTATGAGCATATTTGTATCTAAATTATATATTTTATAAAACATGTTGAACACCAACATTGCTAGAAAATCTAAACCATAAATCTAAACAAGTTGTGTTCCAAATTTGAGGTTTATGTCTAAAAAGCTTTTAGTAAGATTGTATACAGGCACAGTACTAAACTTTTCCAATTAGATGCCAGCAGTACTTTGCAGGGATACACAGCAGAGGGATTTGTGATTCACAGAACAGTATAATTTCTCTCTTTACAGGCGCTAAGACACGTGCACATTTTTTAGTTCACTCATACAAACCACACTCTGACATCCATAACAACACACCCACACAATTCTAATGCAAAATTTATCCAACTGGCTCTAAAACACAGCAAAAGCAGAAAAGGGGAAGGGTTAGAAAACCCAATTGCTTTATAGGCCAGACCTGAGAAAATAGCAGCATTTGATAAAAAATAAATAAATAAATACATACATTTTGAAGCTTTGCCAAATAGATTGAAAGTCTATTTATACATGAACGGCCTCGGGGTTAAAAATAGCAAATGGGTTAAATGGGTTTCAATTGGGACATTTTTGTCCTTATAAGGTTCTGGATGTAACTATTTTGTGTACCTAGTGTAACATAGATCTATTAAAGAAAATGAAGGTGAAATATTAAACTTACTTCATATATAATTGTTAACATTTTATAAATAATATACATTTATACTGATCAGTTATTCTCTTGATCATTTTTATTTGAATTCTTTATTCAAACCAAATCCAGAAAAAAAAATGGAAATGGAATACAGAATTTGGGAGAAAGAATAAAGCAGATTTCATAGGGCCCTAACTAGAAGTGTTATTCTTTATTTGAGAAGGCTCGGTGCGATGCACAGATCAAAAGACCATTCAATATTTTCTGACTTCCTTTCCTGACTCTGCCATTGAATTTTAAACAGTGCTGTACTGTCAAACAGAACAGAAGACATGAACTTTGGTTTTGATCATGATTCCCTTGACATCTGTTAACCCTGCTCCCTCACATCCTGTCTTTCTCTTTCTTAGCCCCACTTTCTCCCACCGTATTTTAAAATACAGTAATAATCCTTCAAAGTGCTGCTACACATGCAAATACAATAAATTGCATTTATTATATACAAAATGCTCACTCATTTTTATACCAAAATAATTTGTGGTTATATTTAGACAATTTTGCTACTTTGTACCAGGCTTGCTTATAAAGTTTTAAGTTAAGTACATTTTATTTCTATGGCGCTTTTCATAATGCACATTGTTTCAAAGCAACATGATTATTTATTTAAATATGTGTTTATTATTCATTTTTTATGTATCATGTACTTGTGGTACAGACCTAATTCAGTCTCAAAGAGTTTATTATTCACATGAATAATTAATAATCCAGCTTTAATGTTGATGAAGGTTTTCAGGACATTTAAGATCTGCAGTTTGGTAGAATTTAATCCAAAGCAGATGGACTATTTATTGTACCTTTTGTAGTTTTGTCATGCATTTGAATGCCTTCATCTTTCAGTGCAAAGAGCAAAATGTTATACAAGTCAACTGTTGTACAAAATGTCAAACAAGTAAATTATTTTTAAGTAATGCAATATTCAGTTGTTTCTATGTAGCAACTATCACAACTGACCCACTCCATAATCCAGCATTGTCTGCTCCAGTGAGTCTATATTAAAGCTGTCTTTCTGGGTTTGTTTTGCTGAGCTGATATTCTTCCCCCTGCAACAAGAGCACACAAAACACAAAGTCCATTTTAGGAAGATACAACTGTCTGAGGCATAAATATTGTCAACTGCAAAAAAAACCTGTTTTATGCAACTTGTATGCATTTATTTATTTTGATTAATAAAAATGTTAATAGTATTTTGTTGATCAAATAGTAGTTATATTAACATTTAATGTGTTTTAGCATGTTATATATCAAATTAAATCAGATAATCTAAATGAGCATAAACATAATAGCTATATGACAAAAAAAAATTAAATGCATAAAAATATGCAATTTATAACTTTCTTGTTTTGTATTTCTGTCCCAACCAAAACATGATGGGACCTATAAAGCAATCAGAGGTTATAAACCTTATTATTCACAGTACTATTCTAGCTCTCTTTTTGATCCTGTTTTAGTTGTCTCTACTGTTAATAACATATGAATATGTAATTTGTAAAAGTATATAGATGGTTTTACAAGCTTTTAACAAAACAAGCTGAAGACAGATAAAACATATAATGGTTTGTATTGTTAAGATCTGTATGTGCGTTCTGAGATACTTCCAGTGATATGTGGGATAATCATGTCAAGTCTTATTGCCTGCCAAACTGATCAAACAATTTAATTTCTACAGCTAAATCATCTGTGGTGTCTGCTGGAAATCTGTTGTAAATCAAACATTGATTTGAATTTAATCAGTGCAAACATTCTCCCGAACACACTCTCACACACAAACACACAGAGACAAATACACACTTACAGGAAATACCAAAGTTAGGTCAGAATGGATGTATGCATTGTTTGACTCGGTCAGTAAAACACATGATTAGCCTTCTCAATTTCATTATATAAATGCAAAACACAACATATGGCAGATGAAACCATTATGAATCATGTTGTAAGTGGTTATGCTGCTGTTTCTACTTTATGTGAGAAAGTAATGTATCTCTTACAAGTTATACTATCCCAATATCTGGTGATCTGTACAGGAAAAACGTCCTGCCGTGGTAAATTTTTCCATGAGTATAATGCCGCATGCTCACAGAGGGGTAACATATGGATCCAATCAGGAGAGAGGTCCCTTGGGGGTCCGCGCATGCTCAGGACGCAGCAACAAAGACACTGTCCCACATGTTTGAAAAGCAACGTAGGAAATCCGACACTGTGAAATGCGCAGGGACGGATCATGCTTCTCTCCAGGCATAAATAACGTCACGCCCCACCCTTCTTTTGAAATGGAAATATTACCCGCAATCCTCAAATGAAGGCTTTCATCATTCGGATTAAGGCCACTGGAGAGTTGGTTCGGGAGTTGATTATAGTCTGTCTGGTTATGGATCTTTTCGATCCAGCCAAATGCCAATTTTGAATAATGAAGAACATGACAGATGGCATAAAAATCACAGATATTTCTGATACATAGCCTTGTGTCACATCTATCAGGTTTTCAACCACTGGATATGGATATGTGTCGCACCACTAGGTGGTGTTAGTTACCTATTTAAAACAGCTGCTTATCTACAATCTGTGCAGTTGTGACTTTAAATAAATCGACAAAAACTCTTCATACACATTTCATGAAACATTTCACAGGGCCCTATTACTGTTTATTAAAATGTAAATAATAACACATTAAAAAAATAAAACTGAATTTTTGTAAATGAAACAAAAGTGTGTTAAATAATAACAGTAATTAGAGTGTAATCGCAGTTGTTTTTGTAAGTGCCCTCAAGGGTTTGGGATTTTGAGTTTTGGATCTAACACATGTGTTTGTTCATTGCTTTGGACTTTGGAAAATGTGCGACAGCCAAAAACCAAACACATTTATTCCTCATTATTACGCTCCCTATTATCAGGGCCTCTTTCTGGCCAGAGACTCAAGTGTTTCATTCTACAAACAGACAGATTTATAACTTTTTCATTTCATCTTTTTTAATGTAGTTCGTTTTGAACTTTTTATTGGATCTTTCTGATCATGTGGATTTCATTACGTTTAATCTCACATTCCATCCTGAAAATGACAAATGTTTGCAAAGTATTTCTTATGTTGATAGCAACGTTTTCTGAATGGATGGGTGTGCATGAGCCAAGAGGGTGTCTGTGTGTTTGCAGGTGGTTTTAGATGTATGAACAGGCCTGTGTGAAGCACTGGCAGCCAGAGGAACAAACTTTTACTCACCACAAGGCTTCTCACTTCAGGACAGGACGTGAAGTGCTTTCCCATGCTGTATGCCACAATGTCAGCCTTCATAGTGCCTTTCTTTGATTGGAGATGAGAAGGACACAGAATTTCGCAGATGGTAAGGTACATCGCTGTCTGTCCCTAAAGGTTGTGTACCTCTTACACAGGGTCACACTCAAAGATCTAGATTTCCAAATGCTGGTGACAAAGAGGCCATAACTGTGCTGCAGCAGAGCTGAGGAATAAATGGAGGAGTACTAACAGAAATGCCATTGAGTAAGAGTGCCTGGAAATGTCACAGTGTAATAAGAGTGTTTCTTATTTGTGGTCTTTCATTCAGGCTTGGCAGCACATCTGAGGGAACCGTGGATAACATCTAGATCTGAGTCTCTTGCAGTAATGGCCCTCTTCAGTGCGGTGTCTGCCTCTTTATACCCCCTATTCTCCATCATTGTTCACTGTTTTCTCGGAAGTTAGTTGTATTTATATGCCACAGTCTGGCATTTCAGAACATGTGCTTACGTTATTATACTTCTATATGCAATTTAAGAAAAGTATGCATCAAATGTTCATGTTTTTTAATTTAAAAGTGATTGCATTGTGTTTTAGAGTTGAAGGAAATGCTCGTAAACTTAACAGAAACAGCACTGGTAATTTTATACCGTCTGGGACATTTTTCTTCTTCTTACAGTGCATGTTCTTATTTAGAAAGCCTGTATTCTATGTGGTAAACTACTGTGGTCTGAATCTAAGTGATTTACTTAAATAATACCCATGCATTTGGGTTTGTGGATGGCGTTGTTTTTTTCTGTAGGTTTTGCCTCATAGACATGTTTTCTATGGCTCCTTATGGAATCGATCTGCTTCCCATTGTGGGTAAATTAACCACTAAGCAGGCAGAAGTAGATTTTATATGACAGCCACAGGAATTCCACTTCACTGTGTTAACACAGTTTACATGCAGAACTGTCCAATTTGAGTTGTTTTATGAGTGGCTTCTAGAAAGTGCTGTATATTCCATTGATATTTCACCCTCAGGCCTTTCAAGATGTAGATGAGTTTGTTTCTTTATCTGAACTGATTTGGACAAATGTAGCATTACATCATCACTCACCAGTGGATCCTCTGCAGTGAATGGGTGCCATCAGAATAAGAGTCCAAACAGCTGATAAAAACATCACATTAACTTCATTTGGACAACTTCAAAGGTGATTTTCTCAATATTTAGATTTTTCTGCACATTCAGATTCCAGATTTTCAAATAGTTGTGTCTCGGCCAAATATTTTAACCGATCCTAACAAAGAGACCAATATTGAAAGCTTATTTATTCATCTTTCAGATGATGTATAAATCTCAATAAATAAATAAAAATTACCCTTACTATATCACATATAGTATACAGTATTGTATCAATAAAATCATTATAACCTGCTCTGCAAATATATTGTATGCCTCAGAGGCTAGTTGCATCAGTATTTGAATAATTTAAATTTGACTGTCCAGCATTCAAATTTAGTTTTGTGTTTTATTTTGTATACTCCAGTTACTGAAAAGTGATGTATATGTGATTTGACTTTCTATGCAAATATTTTTTTCAGTACTTTTAACAATACACAGTGTCCAAAAACATAATTTCACAAATTATTTTTGCAATAAGTGCTATTTAAAAAGTACTTCTTTTTTTTTTACATGGGCACAAATGTTCAATATTCACTACTAGAAGAAGATGATGATTAAAATCATGACACTGAAATCTTTATGACCTATGTGAAGTAACCCTTTAATTTATGATCATTTTACTTAAAAAGAAAACGTTTTTGTTGTTCACATTTGCCATGAGAGTGCTTTGTCAAAAACAGCTAATTTCCTGTCATTTCTTAAACAGCCACCAGGTGTCATCCTACTGACACAGATTCTATGAGCAACTTCAGAATGTCTTCTATGAGGCTGAGGATTGTGTCCAAACACATTTTGTCTGTCCACCCACAGTTCCCTGTTGGAGGGCCCATTCTGATAATATTTGCTTATTTGTCTAAAATACAAGTGTCATTTGAAAATTATTAGCTTATTTTTTGTCACATTACAAATAGACTTCTCATCATATCATGTCTGTATTACATTATGTTATTTAAATAACGACACACCACTGAGATGTCTGTCATTTTAAACATTTATATTAATTAGGTACATGAGCTCGACAGCAATTAAATAAAAGGAAAAAGGGAACTCACACACTATACAGGCCTGAATAAAATATGCTGTGGCATTTCTGTCCTGAAATAAAATGTTCATGTTCTTTTTTTTTTTTCCTTTTATTTCAGCAACAAAGCCATGGATGGAACATTTCCTTTGTGCATCAACAGAGTTTGAAAAGTGAAATGTCTCTCCACGATTTTGAATGACTATGTGATTGTAGATCTCAGATGCATGAGTAATTCCTACTGATGACTGTTCCCTATGGTTTATTTTGAAATATAACATTTGTCCACAGGATGTCTCTAAAGAACAATCTTAAGGTGTTAGACCTGAGCTGTACAGCATATAAAGCTCAAAACCTCTGCTACTTTTTTAAACCAGTTAGACAGTTTGTAAATAATACAAATTTAACTTAGGGATAAACTATTTAAGGTAAAGCAGTTCACAAATATGGTCTGAGTTAAATGAGATGCAACATGGCAGAACCATTCTCTTGTACGTATATATCTGATGCACTAATAGTTAACATTTCTCTTTAAAATCTTCTCATGGGCATTTGAGGTGCAGTGAGAGCCAACGGTTAGGTGGGTTACATTTACAAGTGTCCCCCTAACTTCTGGCACCGTTCTCACAATCATCATCGCCATATTTTTAGGGCTCCTTGCCAAGTAGACACTTCAACTGTGTCCCATGCTGAGAAGATTTCGCCAGGTCGTGGAGAGAGCTCATCTCATCTCTGAAGAGGATCTTGGGTAATTAGCATTAGTGCATCTAATTAGAGGTGAAGCAGTGCTAAAAAAGGCCAACATTTGTCATATAGCTGGTGCCAAAATGTCCCAAGTACCCACTGAAGCCTGTGAGATAAGTGGCCTGGCAGTGTTTTCATATCACTGTTTTAATGGCACATACTTGATGAGCATGTGAACTACCAGCTAATGATACGGTCTTATCTATTTAAGGGGAAGTCGTGGCCTAATGGTTAGAGAGTCGGACTGGCAATCGAAAGGTTGTGAGTTCGAGTCCCGGGCAGGCAGGAATTGTGGGTGGGGGGAGTGCATGTACAGTTCTCTCTCCACCCTCAATACCACGACTTAGGTGCCCTTGAGCAAGGCATTGAACCCCCAACTGCTCCCCGGGCGCCGCAGCATAAATGGCTGCCCACTGCTCCGGGTGTGTGCTCACAGTGTGTGTGTGTGTGTGTGTTCACTGCTCTGTGTTTGTGCATTTCGGATGGGTTAAATGCAGAGCACAAATTCTGAGTATGGGTCACCATACTTGGCTGAATGTCACGTCGTCGTTATCTGATGCAGATCTCCTGCTTAGATTGTGTAGTGTTTGATTGAGCCTTAGTATTTCAGCATGTATGATGCAAAAGCTGATTTTTTGAACTCCTCAAATGTCCTCTTATAGAATTCTATTATATATATATACATATATATATATAGCCAATTTCAAGATTCATTTGAATATATACATGTTACCTGTGTTTATTTGCTCCAGTTGTTATAGACTTGACATAAATTAACTTTTTTTATTCGGAAACTTTATATTTACATAGTCTTTCAGTAATGAGAGCTTGACTTGTGACTTGTCTGCACTGGTCTTGGCCCAAACAGTTGTAAATATGTCATTTACCAAAACAGACTGGATATTTTGTGGCTGTTTCACAATAAGCAACTTCCTTTGGAAGCAATGATATGTGGCACCCGTTCCTGACATTTTTAATGTTACTAAAACTGTGATTGTTTTCAATTTAAGAACGTTTTGTATGACGTGGAACGCTATTAATGTGATGTTATGTTCTAATGGTTGAAGATTTGTGTTGGATGTGCCCTCTTTCTCACATGATAATTAAAAGAACTTTTTAGATATAGATTCTTCCTTGTGTGATTACTCTACATACCTACGCCTGTGAGACATAATTTTTTTTATTAGTGATATATTCCATCACTACGGTGTTATTCCTATGAATGCCTGCACTATGTCTGTACTTTCTTGGAAGCTCCTGTCGTCAAGTCAAATTCCGTGTGTGTGTGTAAACATTCTTGGTAATAAAGCTCTTCTGATTCTAAATGTTGGAATCAACATTAAATTAGCTAGTTTGTTAACCAATGTGGTTAGCTAATGTTAACAAATGGAACCTTATTGTAAAGCATTACCAAAACTAAACATTTTTTTTTCAATGGGTCTAAATACTTTTGCAAGGCACCATATACAGTTGTGGTTACAAGTTTACATTCACAATGCAGAATCTTAATGACGTCACTGCTCGATAAATGTTCACATCTGATGCAGGTAATGTCATTTTAGCAAAATTGACTTTCTGTGTGTCTCGATGTGATTAGCATCTTTGATTCCGCTTCACATACATGCACTCCACAATACTGGCAGCATTTCAAATAAGCACACTGTCATTGTGTAATATTCTGTGATCTATTGCTTTCACTCCATCTGAGCAGCAGTTTTCCTCTGTTTTCCTCTAGCTAATCCACAATAAACAGCCATGTAAACAGACAAGCGTAACAGAGGATGGCTCTCAGAGCGGGGACTGACACAAAGGCACTGTGCCAAGGTAAATAGATGGCCTGAGATGTGGCGTGCTTTCTGACAGAATGGTCAAATCTGCCTCTCGCCCTTAGAGACACACATCACGAAAGTCAAGAGAGGCTGACCATCAGACATGCACACTTTAAATGAAATGTATTATGAGTCTTTTATTAAATGGTTGGATAATCAGTGAATAATGTAGGCATTCAATCATATGAGCTGTTGTCTTCACATGTAGCTACTATTGTAGATTTTGATTCATATTATTGAATGCACTAGTCATTTAGTCTTAGTATGTTAATATAAAAATGTAACAGAAAAGTTCAGAATTTGCACAGAAACTTATGGTTTTCCAATACAATGCTCACTGTAAAAGGCATCCTTATTTTTGCAAAACTCTACCTACCTATACATACAATTGACCAACAACCTTTATTCCTTTTAGCGCAAATTATGATTAGAAGCAGAATAAAGACTTATTTTCATGTGGTTCTGGCATATTTTGTTTTGGGTCCAGCTGAGAACCACAGGCAGCAGAGACCTGCTCGATACATAGCTCTTGACACATGTTTAGTTGCGACTCCGTGTCTAAGCTAACACTTAAGAGTTATAATGTTGAACAGGTAACCACATCATACTGTTGAAGAGTTCTGCCCCTAGTACTATATGTCAGTTTATTTCTTTCTCACAGATAAAAAAAATCCTTTTAAATCTGTTATAATTAGCCAGTTATGCCATTATGTAACGTTAGCATTGCAGCTCAATCATTATGCAAGAGATCTGATGAGATTTCTGAGGCAAATTAGAAAGAACGCCGCCTATGCTTGTCTTCCCCAAAAATGATACTAAAAATGTGGAAGACAAACGACAGTGTTTGAGAAAGAAAGAAACAAATGAAGAACTCTGCGGAAAGAAATCACCTCGGGGACAGCAGTAGTCAGCCGTTAAGAAACAGCCCTGTTTCCTGCATATACCCAGTGGACTAAGAGGACACGTTTGGGGTGGGACAACATATTCTCTCACACTGTTGCTTAACACAGCTGTCATGATAAAGCACTGGACATACAGCCTTGACTGAATCTCTGGGTTAATGTATGGTTTATGTATTTTCATGACTTGCCCTTGCATAGGCCAGTAAGGCCCATTAAATACGTTTACACTGCTTTAAGTGAAGCTCATAATAAGCTATTTCTCATAGAAAGAATACTTTTAACATACTTTAAAATATAATTTATGAAAAATATGAATGTATTTTAATGTGTGAACAGGATATAATCTTTTCAGACACTTTTTTGTGTTATTTACATTTGAATAAAACATTTATAAAGATTTAAATACAATTTAACTGTTAAGAGTTCTTTTTTACCTACTTAAATAGGACGTAAGTACATCTTTGTATGTAATTTCATAATTACTTATTTTGCCTTTGCAAGACGGTTAAAGTGTGCTGCTGAATGTACTGACAAGCATGTATGGGAAACTAAAATATATTGTAATAATTTTAATTAAAACTTGTCTTGTATTTGTATATATTTGTAATTACAAATTAAAAATGATAATAATTGTATTATTATTATTTTTATTTTTTTACAAGAGGTACACTGAAAAAAATTATACACATAAAAAAATATTTGTAAAGAAATGAGTACAAAGGGTAAAACGTGTGTTAAGAAACATAGTCTATAAAGTGTATACTATATTTTATTTATTATAATAATTATAAAATGTATTATTTATTTATTATTTATTTTATTTATTACATTATAATGCTATTATATTATCTGTAAGGTTTTTTTATTATATAATTAGAACATTATTATATAATTAGAACATTAACAACGTAAATAAATATTTTTAAAGTTAATATGTTGTCTTTCTATGCAATTTCTCCACAGACAGAGCATAGCACTATTTGAATTTTTTCCAAATTATTCTATTTTGAACCGACATCATACATGCTTGCAAGATGGGGGGAACTTATGGGGGTTTCATGTTGGTTATTTTGCTCTAGTCAATGTATTTGCTATCACATTTTGATTCAAGTGTACTGACCTATTTTTGATTTATTCATCCAAAATGTGGCATGTTCCGTGACATTCAACGTTATAGGAGTTCCATTTTTATGACTGGATTTTATACGTACCAGTCCATGTTTTCTGCTTCGCGGAAATCATAGGGCCATATGTCTCATATTTTAGAGGAGTCACTGCAATTTGGGAAAGGAATCAATTAAATCTGTATGTGGATGTGTGTAAATATTTAAATGTAATCCCCTTTGTAATTGTTAACATTTTCATAAGTAGGCCTAACTGTAATTTAATAAAAAAAATATTAACAGTAACTGATTACAGTTACATTTATTTTGTAATTAAATGATGTAATGCCGATACTCCCCAACACCGGCTCTAGTAATATAAAGCAAGTCGTTTATAGGAAGTACTCTGTATATAAAGACTGATGTTGTCAAGCATGTCAATTGCATCCTGTTTGAAAAATGAATGAAGAGTTTTTTTGTTGGTTTGTTTTGTTTTTTCCACCACAGGGTAGCACGACATTGTGATATAGTATCCCAAATGACAGAGCAAACAGGCTTACAAACGGTCTCAGAAGACTTGAGAAAACAACACTCATACATCAAACTCCCATTTAGAGGAGGATCAAACCATTTTGTCACGGAAAAAAAAGTCAGCCTGCCTCCACTGCCCTATACACACCCACCTCCACACCGAAGAAACCACGGCCTGATGAATGGGGCTATACTTTCACTACTGTAGCGGTCTAAGGTGGAACAAACACTCATCTTAGTACAATAACCAAACCCCATCAGAAGCACAGAAAATCACTTTGCCTGAGATAGATGCCACAGTTAGTCTTGCTACAAGCAGTTTCCAGCTCACTGACTTAACGCTTGGCCTGATAAATGTTAAATCAGTTTACACTTCAGCTGTTTTCAAGGTGGTGAGGAGTGCCTTTTCTCAAGCTTAGTGTATGAACTGAATGTAGGAAGTAGATTGTAGAGCTATAATTCAAATTTAAATTTAAGGAAATATAATTAAAATGAACTGAAATTCATATGATATGATATATATTACTGATATATAGACAGAGCAATAGATAAATCTAATGTTTGAAATGCCACCTATTTAAATTTGTGTGTATGTATATGTATGTATGTATGCATCTCAACTTTTAAATTACATTTATTTTTTTAAACACACCAACACACCTTTGTAGACGAGGGTAGAATAACTGCATTACCTGGGGTGAATTTCAGGGAATTACAGGGAATTAATGATTTCCAAAAATCCCGTTTAACTTTACTTGATTACTCTCTTGTAGCTCAATTGGTAAGGCATTGCGTTAACAAGTGCAAGGTTGGGGGTTCGATTCCCCGGGAACACATGATAGGTAAAAATTGATAGCCTGAATGCACTGTAAGTCGCTTTGGATTAAATTTAATTTAACTTCTTGTGAGGGTGTGGTCAATTCACACTCATGAAATGAAAGTTTCACACAATCTTTCATGTTTCATGTGTAACAAATTTAGCATGTTCCTGCCATACATCAAAAATGCGGGGATGTAATTGCAACAATATAACATTTGCAACATTAAAAAGATATTTTAAGAACCAATTGTGTACCCCAACTTAATATCTGTGATGTTTCCACAATGGATGTCGGCCTTCTTAGAAAAGGAGGAAGTGTAAATGTCATTGCCAGTCATGCTTGATCTAAGTGGTGCATGGTGAGTTCATAATTTCTTATTAATTTGCATAGATTTTTCTACATTTCTGAAAATTTCATGTCACAGTTTATTAGAGTATTTTGTGGTAAATTTCGATAAATGTAATCTTATTAATACCTAAATTCCCTTAAAGGAATGGTTTTCTTTGTAAATGATAATTGGCTGAACATTTACTCACCCTCAAGCCATTCATGATGTAGATAAGTTTGTTCGTTCACCATAAAGGATTTGAAGAAATTTAGTATTACACCACTTGTTCACCAATGGATCCTCTGCAGTGAATGGGTGACGTCAGATTGAGAGTCCAAACAGCTGATAAAAAAAACCCAATAATGCACAAGTATTCCATATGGCTCCAGTCTACCGATCAATCTTCTTAAAATAAAAATCTGCATGTAATAAACAAATTTATCATACAACATTGCTCCCACTAAAATATGAGGCCTCTATCCACAATATTGCTTTCTTAAGTGAAGTCATATCAGCTGAATCAGGAGAGAAATATGCTGATTAAGTACCATTTACAAACATAACCAACCCAAAACAAATATGTTGTTGGATTTTAATGTGAGAGGACAACAGGGATGGACCTTTTAACTAGAGGAAGAGCTCTATGGATTATGGACTTCATGGCAATGGTTTTATAAAAAGCAATTTTTACAACTTCTGTCTCTCAAGACTCTCAAATCTGTCTGGTGGATACTAGAAACCACTTAGAGCAACCTAGCAACCACTCATAACAACCAGATGGCAGCTCTCCAGCAACCATACCGAACACCTAAGCATTTTTGAGCACACATTAAAACCACTAATGTCTTCAGTAAACTTCCCCACTGGAGCATAAGGCAACAGGTTAACCACTTACTTCTGCTCTCAAAGGTTGACTTCCAATATATAATGTGAATCTTTCTTTGTTTGATTTTCTTTGCATCCTTTTGTATCTATCATTAGTCACTCTTCACCTTTCAGATAAGGCAACCCGTTAATTTTAGGTAGAATGTCCAAGTGCTTAAAATGTCTTAAAGGTCAAATTGTGACCTTTCATAGAAAGGATTTTGGCAGACACGTTTCATATCCTTATTTTGAGGTCTGTGGATTCCCCTAACAGACCTGAGCCTTTGTACTCAGATCTTCACCTCTGCACTAACCTCCAGAGTGAGATAGGCTCTATCTATCTCACTTTCTCTCTTTTCATTTGAGTCTTATGGGAGGGGGGTATGCTTGTTCCACAATATTATTTTTACTGTTTGTGTGCAGAGCTTCTGCATTGTGTGACATCAAATGAAAGAAGTGAAAACTCAGCACAAATAGTTGTGAAACGATACAGTCTGGCTTCACAACCTTAAATTGAATGCCCAATAAATAGAACACATGAAGACATGAAAATGTCATTACTTTAAAAGGCTAATTCTTGTAGTCTCCTAATGAGCTGCCCTCTGATGCCTCATGGCAGAAGGTAACTGTATATGACTCTAAATCGACATATTTCATCTAAGATTTCAATATAATTAATATAAATCAATATGTCATGTCCATTTATTGTTTTATTTTTTTTATTTTTTTATTAATAATGAGAAGGATATGCCTGTGACACACTACCTAAAGTTGTGTATGAAGGATTAAATATAAAAGTAAATAATTAAATAATGTTTTTTTTTAAAGAAGACTGCATTTATGAATAAAACACAGTAAAATATTATCAAAATTTAAAACAACTGTTTCCTATTTAATATATATTAAAATGCAAATTATTTGTACAATAGCAAAGCTAATTTTTTTTAGCATCATAACTGCAGTCTTCAGTGTCACACAATCCTTCAGAAATCCTTCTAATATGCTGACGTTCAAAAACATTCAATAATTAATAATTAATATTCCTCTATTTGACCAGTAGTGAGTTTATCTTCTAATAATGATTGATGGCCTGTATGTTATGTCTTAAAAAAAAAAAAAAAAAAAAAAAAAAAAAAATATATATATATATATATATATATATATATATATATATAGTTGCAATCAAAATTACTCAACCCCTCAGAGACTGCAGTAATTAACAAATACAAGCTTTTCTGAAGATCCAGGACAAAAAAAAAATGCATCTATAACAGTTCACTTGCATATTAAAAGTGATATTGTCAATATATAATGTAATATTTTTGAGTTATAAGATTTTTAAATAATACTGCTATGTCATAATTATTCAACCCCTATTCAACATTGCTGTTTTTAAATCACTTATTTGCGTGGTGGGGAATAAAACAGTCTCAAAACACAGTTAAGCCTTTAGAAACTCTATTAAAAACAGAATTAGCTTGAGCTGTTACACATACAGTTAGCCCATGCATGTGCTTATGTTGAGTAGCAAAAATGTCAACAGAGATCTCACAAAAGCTAAAGAGAATAAATATTGTATTACTTTAGAAAGGCTAAGGCTATATGAAGATTTCCAAGAGATTGAAAGTTCCTAGAGACAGCTTTCAGCCTTACTTCTTAGCTTAAAGTGTGTTGTACCAGAAAACCTTTGAGGGTGTTGAAGAAAAAGCACAATATCATAAAATGTTTAATCAGAGCAACTGAGGAAAAACTTGCAATGTACAGTCAAACACTTGCAAGATGATCCGATGAAAGGAGGAAAACCATTTCAATGCAGTGTGTAAGAAGAACACTAGACAAGTATGGCCTTCATGTTGAGACATCTTGCAGAATACCACTCTTGATCAAGAAGAACAAAAGGCAGACCTGAACTTGATCAAATTCATTTGTGTAGACCTGTGGAGATCTGAAGGAATGTTTTATGGAGTGATGTGACCAAACTGGAACTTTTTGGACCCATGGATCAGCGGTATGTCTGCTGCAAAAAGGGCAAAGCTCATAAGCAGAAGAACACCATCTCCATCATCAAACTTGGAGGTGGATCAGTCCTGTTATGGGGTTTCTTAACTGTAGCAGGAAGTGGAAATCATGACTGTATGAAGGACATCGTGGATTCTTTGAAGTATCAGGCCATTTTGACAAGAATTGTGATGCCTTTGGTGCAAAGACTGAAGCTGATGATCAATGGACTTTCCTGCAGGACGGTCATCCCAAAGTACACATCCAAATCTACTTCTGCTTGGTTCAGTGATCAGTTATAGAATGTTCTTGAGTGGCCTGTTCAGTCTCCAAAACTTAATTCTCATTGAAAAAGAAAGCAGTGGTGAATGTGAAAGCCAAAGATTATCCGTGATCTGGAAGCTTTTTCAGGCAATGAATGGGCCAAGACTGTAGTAGAGAGGTGACAGAAGCTTCTAAACACTCACAGACAGCGTTTATTGGTGATTTTAAAGAATAAAAGATTCTGCACAAAATTTGAGTTTTAGGGGGTTGAATAATTTTGAACATAAATGTTTAGAGCCAATTTGAATCATGAATCATCATGATTCATCAGTGTTCCATTCTCAGAATGACTCAAAAGTTTTCTGCGATAAAATGTCTTGTAGGTCAAAGGGGTTGAATAATTTTGTTTGCAACTGTATATATATATATATATATATTTCTTTATTTTAAAGATTGCTATTATTGTATATAGTATGTGATACCTACATTTACAGAAACAATAAACCATTGCAGGGTGGAATCAACATAATAATTAGACAACTTGAGATTAATAATTAGGCAATATGCAGAGATACACGTTCACTTTTTATAGGAATCACCAATCACCATACTGGAAAGTGTTTTATAATGAGCCTTATGTATAGAGATATTGACAGATGGATGTTGCATTATAAACTAATAGCTCAAATCTTTAAAAGGATTTCAAACCAATAGCAGAATTTCATTCCAATTAAAGTTCAAATGCAAGTCCTTGTTTATAGGTTGGTATTCAGTTCTCATCTTTTTAGCAAAGACAGGAAATGATTCATCACTTAAGGTATCTGTGCCACTATTATTACTAATATTTTGTGCATAGTAAAGCCTCGGCATTTTGTTTAGAGTCACTAAGCGCTGCCTTTTACATTGTCAGCTTCCTGATAAACATCCATTATTCTCTTCCACACACTCACACGCACTCACACACTCACACGATCGACAGCTTTGTCAGAAGGAGGAAGTAAAATCTCACAAGCTGACATGTCACCATACATCCTCCATTCCATCCCGAGAGTTTTCCCAACTTGGGATATGACTACAAAGCATGGAAATGCAAGGAATGCCTCTCAATGTCACGGAGGAATCAGCAGTTCTGAGCTCCTGTCAGCTCCAGGAACTCTGGATGGAAGGCCACTGGCGAGGGCAGTGTGCCCAGCAGACGTGAACCGCCAACTGGATGAGGTACCTTATACGAAGAGCCTGCTTCCATCTTGATCCTCAACAATAACAGGGGGACAGGATGAGGCCATCAGTCTCCATTACGGAGACACTGTTTTCTCTTAAATTACCCTCTCTGTCGTGTTCTCCGCAGTATCTATAGGAGCGGCTGTCTCGTGCATCATTTCGCTCACAAAGCTTGAAAGCCCCCTGGAGGGGAGAAAGAGCTCCTTCCTGCCCCGCCAGCCCCTGCTTGCATGTCCGTCCACCTTGACAGGGACAGTCTCTGCCGACAAGAGGGCAAATTAGCATAGCAATGGAGACCCTCTCAGGGCTGAGAGGGGCGGACAGTGTAAGTGACTCTGCGGCCGCCCATCCCCAGCCTCATTCCTACCCCAGTGGCAACTGAGACCATCTGAACAAGTGAAAGCAGGACTGCCGACTCACCTTAAAGACCTACCTGAAGGCCACGTAAAGAGCAGGTGAGGTATCAGGTGCCCGCCTGCATGCAGTGTTTGGAGACTGTGCATTTCCATGTTTCTCAATGAAAACAAACACAGAGCAGAGCGAATCAGCGGTGGCGCTTTAACATACCTGACGCAGATGGATCAACACGTAGTCAAAAACATCCTATAGATGTTCTGACGCAGGTTCTTGGATTCAGTGTGTTTATATTTTGTCTAGCTCAGAGAGTCTCAATAGCTGCACTTTTCACTCATCCGCCAAGAACAGCACTTCAGTGCATTTATTATAAGGAGATAATAGTATCATCTCCAGATGAATGATCTCTTATGAACAATATCATGTTATTATATGCATTAATATCACAAAGCAATATACTTGATATTGCCAACGTGATAAAGTAGAAAATGCTGTTGTTTTGGATTTATCATGTCGTTCTCTTTAAATGTATCATTATCATTAACTTTGAATAAAGCTTTGTTCAACAAAAAGACATTTGGGACTGACAATTATGTGAGTTTGATTGAAATCATTTCCATTATAGACTTTATTCTTCAAAAACGACAAATGTGAACTAATTCTTGTACAAGCTATGTGAAAATCTGGTAAAAGAAAAAATCATGCATACACAAATGCATATACAAATATGCATATGTACATAAATGTTGATTTTTTTTTGATAATACAGTAAAAATAATCAAATGAATAGTTTATTTGCAATTTGTGTAAATAAACATAATTTTTTTTTCAAACTCATGTTTTTTATTTTATTATCCTGTTTATTTTGTGTTAGGTAACTTGTATTGTTTGTTGTTTTTACCTTATCAAAATAACCCAACTGCAGTTTGATTGAGATAAATTGGAACGCACAATGAAAAAATATGATTTCTGAAAATTGTTCAAAACTGAGTTATCTGTTTTTACAAAGGAATTCTCCAAATATTATTACAATTTAAACAAACTGCTTTTTTATTAATTATTGAATATATTTTGAAATATAGTAATTTATTCCTGTGATGTGTTAGTTTTGCTGCTAATTTATTTATTTGAAACTGTGGTACATTTTTCAAGATTCTGAATAGAATGTTAAATAGTTCAAAAGCTTAAAGAACTGAATTTTTGTAGTATTATTGTCTTTACTGTCACTTTTGATCAGTTTATTGCTTTCTTGCTGAATAAAGGCCTTCATTTTCAGACTGCCACAACAACAGCTCTGTTCACACCTAGCCTTTTGTGAGGGAGAAATATCTGCTATCAGTCTTCTTATGATTGAACTGTGTAGAGGTAACTCTTCTTGATGTCATGTGATCTCTGTATTAACCTCTCGATAAATGCCCTCTGTCTCTCTGAGCAAGACTTTCCCAATGGTTTCTGCTGTAGATGCCTCATCTCAATGAAGCAGCAAGCCTTCGTTCACATCAGCCATCATCCTTTCTACTTCAGAGTGTATCTGAGAAGAGTCTCAATTCACAGACCAAGCGTGAAAGACGGCGAACGACTTTAGTGATATAAAGTGTTACTGTTATTGTCAGGACCTGTTGCCCAAAACCCACAGCTTCTGTAAATAGTTCAATTTTAGACAATGAAAGCATTAGTTGTAGTTTTTTAAGTGTTTTGTGTGTCCTCACAAAACATGTTTTACCCTTGCCTTTTTTCTTAAATTAGCTGAGTGTGCAAGTTCTTGTCTATGCATCAATACTGGATAGAGACTAGAGGAAGAATTTAGTCTTTGGATGAATCACAGGACACAAATTGGGGTTTGGAAAAACATATAACTGTTGATTTTTTTTTTTTTTTTTTATTAGTCAAAACTGTTTTTCTCATTATGAGTCAATGACCCTTGATCATCAGACAGCAGTGAACACAGTTTCTGACCCTTGCCATTAAGGAAAGTGTTTGCCATTGAGATATACAATAAAAAAGACTTCTTCTTCTTTGATCTTAGCAGACAAATGCCCCAGATATGCAAATTGCACATGTGAAATTACTTTAAAGAACTATAAAATACAGATAAGTTGAAGGTTCTTTCCCAGCCATATTATATGAACGTTTTTCTAACATTTGTTTTGCATAACATTCATTCAATGTTTGCTTTAAATTATGAAAACATTATTTTTAATTTATCTCTGAATGTTCTGAAACAAGTAATAACATTTAAAAAAGTTATTTTATTTATATAGCGCTTTATACACTACAGATTCAACTACGCTTTATACACTACAGTGTCAAAGCAGCTTTAAAGTGTTAAACAGGAAAATAATGTTTCAATAATGCAATCAAAATTCAATTCTGCTTTTAAGCAGCTCTAAAAAGAGGACAATAGTTAACAGTCAGTTTTTCCAGTTAATGTCACTTTAATGTTGATTCAATGATGTCACCATCCAGCTCATTTCAGTTCTCATCCAGTACTATCTATGTATAACTTTTGCTAGAAAGTTCTGAGAACGTTCTCTTTCTCTTTGGAGTGTTACAAGCTCTTTGTGAATAAAGAAGATCTGTAAAGTTGCAAAGATTAAAGTCTCAAATCCAAAGAGATATTCTTTATAAAAGTTAAGACTCGTCCACGCCCCCCTGAAACAGCTCGTTCTAACACGCCCCACACGTCTACATCACTATGTGGGAAGATTTGCATAACACCGACCAGATGTTCACGAAAAGAAAGAAAGCACAGCTTTAATTCTCGCTGTAGTATAGTTGTTGCCGCCTCCGGCATGTCGTATAGATGCTGTGTGTTTGGTTGTGAATGTGAAAGTACTTTGTTTGGCCTTCCAAAAGAGGACAATAGACGATTCGGCCTCCGCTCACACAAGGCTGTGTGATGCTGTTTCATTGGGAAAGCAAAACTACTTTGTTTTTGCCTTCCAAAAGAAGACACGACTAGAAATCATGTTTATATCACATTTATAATGGGTTTTATGTTTATGTCTCATTGCTCCGGCCGGACAGGGCATCACAATATGTTAAGAGGCGTAACATTTATGTCTCAGGCTTGAGGTATTCGGCCAATCACAATACACTGGATAGCTGGCCAATGAGAGTACACCTCGCTTTTCAGACCGATGAGCCTTGTAAAAATCAACCGGTTTCAGAAGGCAGTGTCACGCTGTCTAGTCTCTGTTTCCCTGGGTGTCCACTAGTAGGCCCACTTCCCCTTAGGCACTTCACCGTAGGCACTACAATTCCAACTAGCCTTGTCCCTTCATCACAGTAATTGCACTCCCGCTAATTGCACCAGGTGTCTTCACTTATTAGTCATTAGCCTCCCTATATTTACCTGTCTTTTCCTGTTTGTCTTCATGGAGTCCTTAATTTCCGTTTCCTGCCGTACCCAGTCTTCTCGTTTCCCGAGTTCCTCGCATTCCGAGTTCCTGTTCCTCTGTCCGTTCCTGTTCCCTTCCTGTCCCTTCCTTGTTTGTTTATTTGGATTGTTTCTGGTTTTGACCCTGGCTTGTTTGGATTACGATTTGGATTACCCTTAATAAAAACATATTGCTATTGGATCTATCGTTCCCTGTGTTTCACTGGGTCACGAACATCACAGAAGGACTCCATCACACAAGATCCAGCGGTATGTTTCTCGATGTTTCCTCCCCAGTCACCGAGCGGGAATGAAGGGTTTTGAGGGAACCCGCCTGGTCGTGTTTCGTGGGACCAGGGGAGGTCGCAGAGGAGTGAGTGGTCGAGAGGAGGTTCGGCATCACTCTCCACCATGGCCCCCCTTCGACCAGGGGCTCGTGTGGGACGGATCGGAGCCGCCGTCTCACCATGGCGGACGGAGAGGGGAGAGGAAGCGCACGTCTGCCGAGCCAGCGCCACTGCACAAGATGGCCGCCAGCCCAGCGACATGATGCAAGGTGGCCGCCAGCCCAGCGCCGCTGCCTAAGATGGCAGCCACAGTTGACCTTCCAGAGTTGAGTCAGGTTCCCGTTGACCCTCCAGAGTCGAGTCAGGTTCCCGTTGACCCTCCAGAGTCGAGTCAGGTTCCCGTTGACCCTCCAGAGTCGAGTCAGGTGCTCGTGGACCCTCCAGAGTCAGGGCTAGTCACCGTTGACCCTCCAGAGTCAGGGCTAGTCACCGTTGACCTTCCAGAGTCAGAGCTAGTCACCGTTAACGTTGACCCTCCAGAGTCAGGGCTAGTCACCGTTGACCCTCCAGAGTCAGGGCTAGTCACCGTTGACCTTCCAGGGTCAGGGCTAGTCACCGTTGACCTTCCAGAGTCAGGGCTAGTCACCGTTGACCTTCCAGAGTCAGGGTTAGTCAGCGTTGACCTTCCAGAGTCAGGGCTAATCACCGTTGACCCTCCAGAGTCAGGACTAGTCACCGTTGACCTTCCAGAGTCAGGGCTAGTCACCGTTGACACTCCGGAGTCAAGCCAAGTCACCGGTGAAATTCATGGACAAAGGCAAATCACCAATGATCTTCATGGGCAAAGTCCAGTCACCAGTACTCTTCATGAACAAAGTCAAGTCACCATTGATCTTCATGGGCAAGGTCAAGTCACCAGTGTTCTTCATGGGCAAGGTCAAGTCACAGACTATCTTCATGGACAGTGGCATGTCACCATTGATCTTCATGAACAAATGCAAGTCACCAATGATCTTCATGAACAAAGGTAAGTCACCAATGATCTTCATGAACAAATGCAAGTCACCAATGATCTTCATGAACAAATGCAAGTCACCAATGATCTTAATGAGCAGAGTCAGGCCACCAATGATCTTCATGAGCAGAGTCAAGTCAGCATTGATCTTCTGGAATCGAGTCTAAACACCATGGGATTACCAGAGTCTCTCCACGTCTTTGCTGAACTACCAGAGCCTCTCCACGTCTCTGCTGAACTACTAGAGCTTCTCCACGTCTCTGCTGAACTACCAGAGTCTCTGCTCGCCTCTGCGGAACTTCCAAAGCCTCGTCACGTCTCAGCCGAACTCTCTGAGCGCTCGACTGATCCTGCCGTGGCCACGGAGGCTACCCTTAACTTGTTCATGTTCTCTGTTTCAGACTTGCCTAACCAGACTTGCTCTCCTGTTAATTCGATCCCACTGTGGTGGTCGTCTGCACCGCCCTGGTGGGCTTCTGTCTCGACCACACGGAGGTGGGGGTCTTCTGCGCCGCCCTGGTGGGCTTCTGTCTTGACCGCACGGCTGTGGTGGTCTTCTGCGCCGCCCTGGTGGGCTTCTGTCTCGACCACACGGAGGTGGGGGTCTTCTGTGCCGCCCTGGTGGGCTTCTGTCTCGACCACACGGAGGTGGGGGTCTTCTGCGCCGCCCTGGTGGGCTTCTGTCTCGACCGCACGGCTGTGGTGGTCTTCTGCGCCGCCCTGGTGGGCTTCTGTCTCGACCGCACGGTTGTGGTGGTCTTCTGCTCTGCCCTGGTGGGCTTCTGTCTCGACCACACGGATGTGGTGGTCTTCTGTGCCGCCCTGGGGGGTTTCTGTCTCGACCGCACAGATGTGGTGGTCTTCTGCGCCACCCTGGTGGGCTTCTGTCTCGACCACACGGATGTGGTGGTCTTCTGCACCGCCCTGGTGGGCCGCTGTCTTGACCACACGGATGTGGTGGTCTTCTGCTCCGCCCTGGTGGGCTTCACATCATTCCTGGACTTGTGTTTTGTGGTTGTTTTGTTTTTGCTCTTTTGTCTGTTTTCCATCTATGGACCTGGCCCTCCGTCCCTCCCCCTGATCCTCCGCCGGTCCAACTCCCTCATGGGTTCCTTGTCTTTGTCTTTCTCTCTGTTCCCCTCTAAGGACCTGGCCCTCCGTCCCTCCCCCTGATCCTCCACCGGTCCACCTCCCTCCTGGGCTCCTTGTTTTTGTGTTTGCACCTCTTGTCTCTGTTTCCCCATTTTACCTGGTCCTCTTGTCTCTGTTTCCCCATTTTACCTGGCCCTCCATCCCTCCCCCTGGTCCTCCGCCGCTCCACCTCCCTCATGGTCTCTTTGTGTCCTTGGTCTCTTCTTGGGTTCGGGTGGGGCATCTGGCAGCTGCTCCGTGGTTCTCTCGTTTCCCGAGTTCCTCGCATTCCGAGTTCCTGTTCCTCTGTCCGTTCCTGTTCCCTTCCTGTTCCTTCCTTGTTTGTTTATTTGGATTGTTTCTGGTTTTGACCCTGGCTTGTTTGGATTACGATTTGGATTACCCTTAATAAAAACATACTGCTATTGGATCTATTGTTCCCTGTGTTTTACTGGGTCACGAACGTCACAGGCAGTGCATAGAGGAGAAACAATAATGTACTGTATGTGGAAAATAATGTTTTTTTTTTTACCTTAAACCGCATAAACACATTTCATTACACCAAATACACCAAATAATGTTCTTTTTACCAATATCATATGACAAAGTTGTTTATATTGGAAAACAGGTTCTTTGGATTTTTTGAATTGTGCTTTTATGGTTCTTGCTCACTGAAAGGTTCTTTAAGAAGACCAAATGGTCCTTTTCTGACACCACTGCAAAAACTTCCTTTTGGGCAGAGGTGGGTAGTAACGAGTTACATTTACTTCGTTACATTTACTTGAGTAATTTTTTGGGGTAACTAATACTTTTCGGAGTATATTTAAAGATGGGTACTTTATACTCTTACTTGAGTAAATTTTTGGGGAAAAATCTTTACTTTTACTTCGTTACTGTGGGCGACGCTCCTCTCGTTACTTTATCTTAATACAATAAATGTTATAAATGCTTCAGTTTATTCCAAACGCGCCGTCTACTTTTCTCTGGGCAATGAGCGATGCCCATTCGCGAATGATTCATTCTTTTGAGTCAATTCTGTTCAAAGGCTTGATCAAACCAATTGGCAAACGAGTGAATTGGTTCATGAATCAGTTTGAATGAGTCGTTCAGTTCTCTGCCGCGCGCGCTGAGCGTCTGAAGTGGTTCACTCGGAGTTGTAACGTTTAAGAACAGAAAGAGTGTTGAAAACGTGGCTGGAACTGCACTGAATTGAAAGCAAATCTGCAAAAGATATTATTTGCTAGCGATGGAGATCCTTATTAGATGAACACCGCGTGTGCGGTCTACTGTTTAACAGGTAATAACTTGGGCTACATTCGATTACAGTACACGATACCACTGTGACATTAGTTTGTTGTACGTGTGTGGCTTATAACAGAGGGGAGTCAAGTTGAATGCAACTTCCAAAAGACAAAAAATAGCCGATTAAGATTTTATTAATTTTAATACAATCACACGGTGCGAGTACGTTCAGCAAGTCATATCATCAGCTGCTAAATTCAGATCTGTGATTATTTGCTGGCGCTGAGCCAGAGATAGATGCGTTTAAACAGCGCTGCGCATTATAACCAATCACACATGATTCTTTTGAGCTTATTAAAGCATTGGCCAATCAGAGGCGTTCAGATGAGTCATCGCTAAAATGCCGGTGCTTCCTTCACGCGCTCACTGACTGAATACCTCTTTCTGGCGAATTTTCTCGTCAGAAACAACAAAGTGCAGATGTGTGTATGAATCTTTAATTAAGATATTGATTTCACAGTGTTAACAGTTTCAGTGATTTTAATGGGAGTTTCTGAGAGTGATTGAAATCTAGACTGTCAGTGAAAATTATCTTTAATAATGTAAATGTTATTTGCTCTCTTTCTGAACAATGAAAGATTAGTAGCAATATTTATATCACATTAACTTTCAATGTTAAATTCACATTTAATATAAAGTCAGTCGTATTAAAAATATGTTATGGCATGACACCTATATCTGTTACTTAAGTAAACAGACAAGGTTTTATAATAAATTACATAAATTGGAGTAAAGGTTGATGAAATATATACATTTATACACGCACACATACATTACATACATTTTATCTATATATCTAAATAAAAATAGGCTCAGTATATATGACCCAAAGTAACTAGTAACTAACTACTCGAGTAGATTTTTTATCCAATACTTTTTTACTCTTACTCAAGTAACTATTCAAGACTAGTAATTTTACTTTTACTTGAGTAAATATTTCTAGAAGTACTTTTACTTTTACTTGAGTACAGTTTTTGGGTACTCTACCCACCTCTGCTTTTGGGACATTATTTTTAAGAGTGTAGGCTATTAACATAATACTGAGGACAATATGAAATGGACCATTTTTTTAATCTACTACCATTTGCTAATAAACAATATATGCATGGCAAATGATTCCAAAATGATGATAACATACATGGTGTGAAAACATGTTCTGCTTTCAATCCCGTGTATAAGCCATGTAGATGGAATCTTATTTAATAAAGCAATGACGAAGAACGCTTACGCACATGCTGCCTGCATGACAGCCCCTCATTCACAGAATACACACATAATAAAACGCAATGCATTACACAGGAGTGATCCTTCTTCACATAAAGAACAACAACATTTTCATTGGCCTTTGCCTCTTAACCATGCAGATATTTTCCAAACAGTCAAAACATGAATTTTTATGATCTGATGGAATAGCTGGCATATCTAAAAACTGTAACTATTTCAGTTTCCTCAAGAAATCAATGGAGTCTCATTTGTGAAGGCATAAAAGACTCACCACTGACAAAGGCATGCATGCACCACCAATCATAACAGAACAGACGGCAGATTGAGCACAACAATGGGGACGTTCATCACAAGATGTCGGAGCAATTAGAAAGTCTTATTGTCCTCTGCTCAGCTCATTCAGGATTCTTGGCTGGAATTACCAGAGATGCATGAACTCCATTCTATCTGACCTCTATGCAATGTTAGTCATGCACATTTTAAGCATCTGCGAATAATGTTGCCTTTATCTGCCCTGGACTTTAGCTGCTGAGAATGACTGCTTCTCGTTTGGAAAAACTAGCTTATTCTGAGATAATGTACACATACAAGTTGGCTGAATTGTAAGAGAACTATGTAAGCCTTCTCACATGAGAGAGGTTTCTCTGCACAGTTTAAGAGCTGAATTAATCTATCAAGGCTTTGTTGTTTCGTTCAACGGGGATGAATTACAGTTTTGAAATAGACCTTTTGGCCCAAATCACAAAAGTCCAAACCACATAACCGTTAGCTTAATATTTATATTGGTAAATCAAACAAGTATACAGTAACAAAAATCAAACAAAGAGAAATCTATGCACAATATAGGACCCCAATAACTCATTTACCCATCATATAGCTATTGCACTGAAACTCAAACCATATCAAAATGCAAAAACATTCACCTTCATTCTGTAATGACAAAATAATTGAATAGTGTATTTTATGCAGTTTTCTAAATATAATAAAGATTGTTTGCCACTGGTTTGCAGGAGTAGTCCTTTACTTTATGTTGAATTTTATTCTGAGCTTGTGCAAATGACTTTGCTTTTGTCAAAAGTCACATTTAACAGTACATTTGGAAGTTTTGAGAGACAAATAAGCTCAGATTTCAGGAAAGGAAGTCATGTGTTTCCCACCCCTATTATTGAGTGTTTTTGGTTTTATTAGTGAATCACTGACAATGGGCAAATTCAATAATATTAGTGTTATTGTTAAATGGTAAATAAGAGCAACAAAAATAAATAAATAAATAAATAAATTGGTTTGGTTTGGTTTGGTTTGTTAAAAGGGGTCTGTGGGGCTAAAATGGTTGAGAAATGCTGATATTTCTTTGTGGAAAAGAAGTGCACTTAATTTGTACTAAAGTTACAATTCAAACTTCAAATCTTAAATGTAGATTTTTAAAATGCTACTTGCAAATAATATAATTGTAATGAAATAAAAGCTCACTTATATGTAAGATAGTATACTTTAAGTGTAAGTGCTATTATGTTATGATTTATGTTTTATATACATATATATATATATATACCTTCTCATTCAAAGAGTTTTCTTTATTTTCATGACTATGAAAATTGTAGATTCACACTGAAGGCATCGAAACTATGAATTAACACATGTGGAATTATATATGGAATTATATACATAACAAAAAAGTGTGAAACAACTGAAAATATGTCATATTGTAGGTGCTTCAAAGTAGCCACCTTTTGCTTTGATTACTGCTTTGCACACTCTTGGCATTCTCTTGATGAGCTTCAAGAGGTAGTCACCTGAAATGGTCTTCCAACAGTCTTGAAGGAGTTCCCCGAGAGATGCTTAGCACTTGTTGGCCCTTTTGCCTTCAGTCTGCGGTCCAGCTCACCCCTAAACCATCTCGATTGGGTTCAGGTCCGGTGACTGTGGAGGCCAGGTCATCTGGCGCAGCACCCCATCACTCTCCTTCTTGGTCAAATAGCCCTTGATGCCTTCAGTGTGACTACAATTTTCATAGTCATGAAAAAAAAGAAAACTCTTTGAATGAGAAGGTGTGTCCAAACTATATATATATATAAGATGTGCTTAAGTCCTACTTGGGTTGGTCAAAAAAAAAAAAAAATAAAAAAAAAAAAATATATATATATATATTTTATAATATGTACTCTTTTTTTTTTTTTTGAAAGGGTACACACTACTATCCTCTCTGTGATTTAATTAAAGTCCTTGCCTCCAAGAGATTGATGATGAGATATGTCTGATCTTAACATCCTGGTCACTGAGAGAGGATCTTATTGAATTACCCAAACGGAAGTGGTATTTGGATGTGCTTGCTCTCCGAGTTAATGAAGGTCCTCATTATTTCTCGAGAGGATGCTCTTTGTGGTGCTGGCACACAAAGGTACATGTCCTGAGTACGCACTTCACTGACTCAATCCGCTCCGTCCATCCACACTTCCGGTCCTCTCGCTATCAACACCAAACTGACTTATTGAAATCAGCACATGTAATGCTTTCAGTAGAATCATGTGACACTGAAAACTGTAGCTATTGTTGAATTATATTTTAAAATATATTCAAATAATAAATAAACTTTAATTATAATTATAAACTTTTTAATTATAATTTAAATTATAATAATATTTTGCAAAACGCATATACAGAACTGGTATATTACTTAGAAATTGTAGTCCATTATTGAATCCAAATGACATGACAAAATTTGTAGTCACATAATCCATTACATTACACATTTTAGGTAATGTAATTAGGCTTTTTTATTACTTTTAGATGACTTTTGGGTCGTTTATCACATTCATTTAAATAGGATAATCTTGTACCATACTGATATAAAAATGCAAAGAGTAAGTAAATATCTTCCAGTGCATTAAGCAAGGTTTCTCAAACTGGGGTCCGTAAAAGAGCTGCAGGGGGGTTGTCAGTTTATCGAAAAGCTAATTATTAATTAAATTCCCCCCAAAAATGTAAATTAAAATAAGTAATTTTAAAATAACTTCAATCAAAATAAAACACTTTAAAGGCCTACTAAAATAATAATAGAAATAGTTTTTACCTGCATGCCAGGTGATCATTAACCAACAGAGAACTGTGAACAATCAAATGTGATACTTAATTATTAAAATATTTATTGTAAAATCTCAGGGTACTAAATATAAATATATTACGTGAAAAATGCATGGGCAGAATGTACTTATTTACATGCAAATTTGTGAATTTTAAAATTGTGCATCCTTTGTGTAAATGTCCACAAAAGTGGCAGGCTATTTAAAAAAAACATTTAAAAGATAGGAGTAATTAGGGAGAATTAAATAAATGATGTTGCGGATAATATGTAATCATGTAATCAACTTAAAGAAAAGTGATTGTAGTCTGATTACGAATATTTTCAAATGTTATTTAATCTAATTAGAGGTACTTAATTTTTGGAATCTGATTAAATAATCCAGTTTATACGTAATCAGTTACTACCCAGCTCTGAGCATATATATTTTATCATAATATAATCATATTAATATATGCATAATAATGATGCATAATAAACACATTAATTTTTGAAGTTTGTATGCTGACAATGTGATGATTTGTTGTTGTTGTTGTTCTCCAGCATTTTACTTATATTTATTTATTTATTTATTTATTTTATACTTAATATTAAACACTGATATGTGAAAAAGAAGACAAAAAACAACTTGCATATAGACTGTTTCAGGAAGAGTTTACACCAGAATCAAGCCTGTGTGGATATGACATGTGATGATGATGTTGGTAGGGTGGTGATGTGTTGTGGTCCAGGGTGGCTGTGGGGGAAGGGACAGAGTTGAATGGCCCAACGGCCCTCCCACACCTCGTACTCACTAGAGATGGACAAAAGTGTGGGAGTTGCTGGGTGTTGTAGTTCTATTGTTGAGCTAAATCGTGCATTTATTAAAATCGGCCCCAGGTTTGCAAAAAACACACTTATTTAATTGAGTTTCAGAGTATATTACCAGAGCTTGCCTTAATCTGTTCGCATATTTATCGGTGATTATAAGAATTTATTTCCCATCTATAAGGGCGGAAAAACTACAAGTTCCAAATGCTGTCTGCGCGTGCGCAGTAGGCGTGGACGTGTGTGTCCGATAGCCATGAATGGGGTGGTGGAGACGCGGGTTCGTGAATTTTACCCAGATGCTAAAATTAATGTTTGCACCTCATTGGAGTTACTTTTATCATAACTTTCAACTTTCTTTTTCTCGAAGGCTTTAGATTCTTCACGCGAGACAATCTCGTCCGGCATAAAAGCGCTTTTGTGCTCATCGAGTGGCTCGAAGCAAATCACGGCTCCGTTTGTTTTCTCCCAATAAACATGCCGAGGAACAACAAGACCTCGCTGATCCAGAAGATAGCGAGCCAGGCTTATGTGACCTTCCCAAACTGCTCTACATCTGCCATCGGGGATAATAAGACGTTTTTAGAGCGGCAGGCAGAGTTGGTCACCCTGCTGTCCGACATCAGGGCTGCGGATCTGAGGATTGCGCCACCGAAGAAAGTCTCCAGATCCTCCTCAAAGTCCTCAGCAGTCCCTCCAGTCACATACATGCACATCTGTGAGACTGATGTCTTCAGTATGGGAGTGTTTCTGTTGAAATCTGGGGCTTCCATCCCTCTGCATGACCATCCCGGGATGAATGGCATGCTGAAGGTCCTGTATGGCAAGGTCAATATAAGGTGTTATGACAAGTTGGATAAAGCTGTTGGTGGCCAGAGTGACACTGAGAGGCAGTTTGATCCACCGCTGTTGCCTTTCCAGGAAGATGATGTGAGGAGAGCCGTGCTCAGGTCCTCCGGACAGTTTTCTCATCAGAGTGGCCCTTGCATCTTGTCCCCTCTCAAAGACAACCTTCATGAGATTGATGCAGTGGACGGGCCAGCTGCTTTTCTTGATATACTGGCACCACCGTATGACCCTGACAATGGGAGAGATTGTCACTACTACAAACTTTTACAAACTGCTGGCAAAAAATCTGAGCAGAGCGGTGAAGACGAGACCTGGCTTTTAGAGATCCCCCAGCCGGAAGATTTCTGGTGTGGGGGCGAGCCATACCCCGGTCCTAGAGTTTCAGTGTAGAGATGAACACTGGAATGGCCTGTGATACGTCCTTATTCTAACTCAGATGTGTAAAAAAAAAAAAAATGTTTCTTTTTTCTTGGGACTTCAGATGTCACTACATGATTTTTAAATGTCAATTCCAAACCTGTGTACATCAATTTGTGGCCTTGCTTGTGAATAATGAATGTATACATGCTTGAAAGGCATTTACTCTGTATAAGTGCACACTGTATATCTATATTAAATACATGTATTTAATTTATAAAAAAAAAAAAAAACATACAAACACCAATTCTTATGCACTGTTTATATTTTTACCTTTAAAGTACAATTAAAATGTTCACAAATAATTTTTCAATTTGACTTTTTGTGTGCATCATGTGCAAGGCTGTTCTTTAATTATTTATTTATTTATTTTTTGCTTAAAGATCAGATCAGTTTAGTTTCAATTTTTCTTTTTTACTAAAAATAATTATACATTTTGTTATAATGTATTCATCATATATGAATGTGTAAGAATATAAGTTTATACAAACATACTAATGCAAGATATCAATAAGGTCTTTTAATTGGTTAATTTATAATTGGTAAAAGCCTGCTTTTGAGTATTTTCTATTGATTTTATATGATTTACTTTAATGATTTATCCTTCATAGCTGTTGTTATACACTGCATATGAGAAACACTGGAAACTAAAAATTCTTCTCATCTTTAAAGTTTCTTAGTTTTGTTATCACTAACAATAATGGTTCTGCTGGTTCCTAATAGGCTGTGCTGCATACTGGAGTGAAATCTGTTGAAAAGTCAGACTTTCACTGTGAATGTTTACAGACTTATTAATGTCTAATGTGGCGTCATGTTTCCCACACATTGGTAAATCTATGTCTGTAACATTAACGTAGGAGGCAGCCTAAAAGTAATAAGATGATTTAATCAAATTAATTCTTATATTTATTTATTTTTAGACACTGTGCAGGTTAGACTTTGTACTTTCCTATAGTCCTACAGATTTTTGTTTATAGACCTACTTGGGTCCTCTGTCAAGCTCAGTTTATCTTCAGTGCTGTAAAGTTTAATTGATAATATATATATATATATATATATATATATATATATATATATATATATATATATATGCTTGATGTAAATATGGGGTTGTCCCGCTCTGAATGCTGGGCTTGGTATATATATAATATTTAGGTCTAAAATCAGTCTGAAAGAGCACATAAACAATAGATAATTCTAAGTTTACATACATCTCTCATATGCACTGTTTTTAGATTGCCACAATATTAGTAAAGTAGTAAAATTATTAGTAATTTCATTCATTTGCTCTCATTTATTCTTTTAATTATTCACTGTTGTTTGTTTAGTTTTTAAGCCTCCTATCAAACTACATTTTTAGTTCCAATCCAAAAGTGTATGTGCTATATTTATGTATTGCTTGATGTAAATATGGGGTTGTCCCGCTCTGAATGCTGGGCTTGGTATGAACCTTTCACCACACAAAACCACAAAGATTCATAGTGTCAACAGTTATTTGTCTTTTTTTTCTCTGTTGTTTCTCAATTGTCACACCATAGACACTGTAAAGAGTGGTCATAACAGTGTCAAATCAGTTAATTTATGATCACAAAGTGAGTCATTTTTCTTCACCTGCATGTTTTAATAATTGTTCCCTTTACACTAACCCTTCTTTAATTATTCATGATATTCCCCCTCAAGCATTTTGCCCTATATTGAATATTACAGACAGTAATATTCACACCCTTTATGCATTTGTAAACAACACAGTGTGTGGGTGCTGGCCCTTGAGACCATGAGTCAGAGTTCAGTGATGCCCAAAAGGGAATGTCCCTACAAGTCTACTTCACTTTTTCCTTTAACACCTTCTTTTTTATAATGAAAATCAGTTAAACAAGCAGAAGTTCACAATCCATGTGTGGTTTATTATTTTCATGTTGACAAAGTAGGACATTATATATTGACCTGCGTTAGTCACTTCATAACAAATACATTTACATCAGTCAGAACAAACCACAGAACAAACGTCAAGTCGCTATGAGTTCAGCTATATACACACGATCCTTGTTTTAAGCACGAATGCAACATTTTTGACACGAAACGGTTTGTACAAAAATATATCTTCAAAAACTTTCATATTAAAGGATAATGTACATTTTATTTCAAGCCTCCGGGTGTATGTACAAGATGAACGGACGAAAGGCACGACTATGGGAGAAAATAGTGACACGTTTGAAAGTTTAGTCTGTTTAAATTAACTCTGTTAACAACTCCACTTTTCTCCTTTTACCTAAGACACGAGTCTCCCACGTGCTATCTAAGGTTATTTTTTTAATTAAATTAATAGGCTTAAAATATTCAAACAAAGTGCGTTTGGAGGCGAAAAGAAAGCGAACATATCGCACCACCTTCAAAAGTGCGCACGATAATTGTGTCCATATATCATTTGGCACTGTGGTTTGATTTCACTTTCATCAGTCCACCCGGTTTTCATATATCACGAATGGTGCATTATTATTGTCATCATATTGCCTACATAGTGTTGGATATTGCACGGTCCAGCTGAAACTCTACTGGCTTGAACTGGACGAGCAGATGCCCGTGGCGACGCCGCGCTCCGAGCTGGACACTCCGGACGACGACGAGGATGATTTCCTCTCCTTCTGTCGCAGGTGGATTTTGGTGTGTCTCTTTCTTTCGTCGCTTCGCGCGAACTTTCTCCCGCAAAAGTCGCAGGCGAACGGCTTCTCGCCGGTGTGCGTTCGGATGTGGGTCGTCAGGTGGTCGCTGCGACTAAAGTTCCTCATGCATATCCGACACTGGAAGGGTTTGTGGCCGGTGTGGATGCGGATGTGTCTGGTGAGCTCGTCGGACCGGGAGAAGCGCCTGTCGCAGCCCTCCGCCGGGCAGGGGTAGGGCCGCTCGTGCACGGGGGTCTTGCTGGGTCTGTTGGGGTATTTCCTCGGGCGCAGGATGGGCCTGAGGGGTAAGTTCTGCGGGCTGTAGGCTGTGGGTAGCCGGGGACCGTCAGACACCGGTCCCCCCAGTGTGAAGTTCCTGATAGTGTTCAGGGGGGTCAACGGAGGCGGGACTCTGAACGAGTCCAGCGGACACGAGAACGGTTTGCGGTCGGGCATCGACTGCATGTCCCTCTGGCACGGCGGCTGGAAAAAGCCGGCGTAGTCAGGGATGATGGGAAACAGCCCGGAGTCCGTGCTTGGCTTTGGGGACGAGTACGATGGCGGTGGATAGGAGATCGGGCAGGTGGAGGTGGAGAGGAACGCAGATGGGTCTTGATACACCTCCCCGCATCCAGAGTAGGGCGGTGGGGGCGAGTAGATGTGCTCCATGTCCGCCTGGTTCTGCGCCATGGTGCAGCTGAGGGTGCTGGAGAAGTGGCTGGGGGAGACTGAGGAGGCAGGTGACGAGGATGCTGAGGATGGCTGGGTCATGCCCAGGATTCCCGCGCTAACGATGTTGATCACGCCCTCTGGGTTCCAGTTTCCTGGGTACTGGGAGTCGATGGAAAACTTTCCCATGTAGGTGAAAGTTTGGTTACGAGGGCCAGCTGGTTGTGCGAAGCTGCTGGAATAGGTCAAGTCGAGGCAGCGCTTCTCCGTGCTCATATCCCCGCTAATCAAGCCATCTGCAAAAAAAAAAAATACACACAAAACAAGGTTTAGGTACACATGAAAGAAGGCTGTCTTATGGATCATGCAACTATTGGATGCAGCGCGCGTAGCTTTTACGCAAGCTGTCCACTGTAAAACCATCAGTAGTTATAACATCAACACTAGGCGACTTCTTTTCTGAATTAGTCAAAGACCTTTGGTTTCACTTTAAATGCGTTTACTATTCTAGCAGGTTTGGTTTTAGTAGCCACACTCTTTCATTCCCACTGAAAAGCCTCAGCTGCGAGCGATGTATAAACACAGAGCACGTGAGGATGGAAGCGCGCGGCATTCTTACCTCCAGGGTTTATATGCTCGTAATGTCCTCCTAAATCACCGTTTGGAAATATAGCCACAGATGCTGGCAGTGTTGTGCCAATCTCGTCCACTGAGTAGATGCTTTCGGAAAGAGGGTGCACGAAGCCACCAAGGGTTACAGGGGCTTTCTCCAAAGTTTTAGCTGTCATCGTGAAGTCCTAAGAAGCACTCGTTCAGATGTTCACAAAATGTTTTGTGCCAGTGCGAACGCTCGCTCAAAACGTTACATGTGGATAGCTGTCAGTGAGTTTAGCGTTCACTATGTTGCCATCTGACGGCTCTGTGTTGTTGAATGACAGATCCTTGTGGAGCTGCTAGTGGTAGTATGTATTTATGGCGAGCCTATCAATGTGCCGTTACGTCACTGACCATTTAAGGACTGGATGGGAAAAGAAAAGTAGCGCTGCGCGATCTGATTGGTTACAGACCCTATGACGCGTCGAGGTAACACTTCTCAGTGGAGAATCCTTTCTGTACAGCCGCTCATGCATAAAAACCATTGTGCTAGGTGGAAAAAGAACAACGTTATATTGCTTGTTGTATGAAAATATTTTTAGACAACAATAACAAAAAATAAAGGCAAGTGTCTGTTAAAATATATTGAAGCCAAAATCTAACGTTTTGATACAACAAGTCATTCTCAATCAGGAATTCCGGTTCATTATCACGCCATAAATGGTTTTATCCGGTAAACAGCTACACCCCTTCGTCCATTTATGGAGCATATTCCGGAAACTGAGTATCGGAAACTCGCGAGTGTTGCCGAGCAAAGAGACGCGCCTCAACCAGCATCAGAAAACCACAATCAAATGAGACACAATCACGGAATTTCTACCTTTGCTTCAATGGCACAGTCGGAAAGTGCGCTGCCTCTATTTGAATAGACCCTGTGTTTTTGGAAAGAGGGAAACGTTTTTAGTAACTGCATTCTATAATTAGAATGTTGCTGGAAAGCAGATTTATTTATTTATAATTCTAAAAATGTAAACAAACAAAAAATAAAATTTTATTTAATTTATTTTTGTTTCGTTTTCTTCCGACGGTTTGTGTTAATAATGCATTAATGGTGCAGGAGATTAAAAAAAAAAAAAAAAAAAAAAAAAACATCTCAGCAAAATTTGTTCACCGCTATTATTTTGTTTTTCATGTTATAGCCTAGACCTAAACAATTTAATGTACTATATTTAATTCGACTGTCCTCTTGCTCTAAAACGTGAGGGCAAGAAACTAAAACTTTCCAAATGTAAATGCCTGTATGCGTAAATAGAAATGATTTCCACTGTGAGGTCTAAAGATGCGACTAAATAAAAAAGATGATAGAAGTGAATTCCCCCCGTGGGTTTAGAAACTGCTCTTAGTAACACACACGGGGGAGGAGGGAGATTAGGTCTCAATTTGAGCCAGTGATTTTAGTCTATTATAGACTGAATTCATATTAAATAGGCTACATGTCCAAAATGTAGGCTACAGCCTTTATTTGAGTGACTGAGCTTCCTGTTTAATGCTATAGCCCATACTTTCGCTAATTGATCAATGATCTGTAGTCTATTGTATTTATTTACCAGCCTTAGATCTACATTGACCTTTAGAAGACTATGACTTAGTCAATTTGGGTTATAGGCTATGAGGTGGATTAACCAGACGGCCAAATAAAGCACACAGTTATAATTCAAGTTTAAGTTTGCACGCCTTGCTTTTGCCTTGAAGAAATCCACATCACATTAAAGCAGAAATCACGTATTACACATTGTTTTCAAGGTTCAATTAGTCGTCGCCACGCGCGCTCGATGAATTGAAGTCCTCGCGCGCAGTCCGTGACATTGCTTCAAATCACACGCCAGTGGTTAATAGCTGCTAGTCAAGTCACAACTCGACTTCTGTCTGAGTTATGACTGTTGGAATGATCGCTTGAGTCTATGTGTGTTTTCAGGGCACATATGTTAATCTCTGGAAAAAACTCTTCCATTGAACTTCTGACATCCCACTCATCATGCAGACGGCCGGTATGACTGTGCGAATGGTCGCATATCAGCATTTTGACCGCATTTGCAGTAGACTACATACAAAACACTTCGGTTTTATCTGCAGCAAGCATTAATTCTCCCAAATAAAAGGGCACACATCCGTTTAGATTTCCTCACGTGCTTAATCCTGGTTGCGTTTTGTAAACATTTCAAAAATGAAATGCCTGATAGGATTACAAATTAATATGACTACGGAATTGTGCACTGCTCTTTTTGAGAGATTTGAAAATTAGGAAATTATGTAAATTAGTGAGGGAGTTTTGTTGTGTAAATAAGTTCTTAAAGTAGTTTATTTAAAATTATATCAAGTATTTATTCATTTCAAATGTTGTTAAACTAATAAATAATAACCTATATTATAGGCTTTACACACACACACACACACACACACACACACACACACACACACACACAGACACACACACACACACACACACACACACACACACACACACACATATATATATATATATATATATATATATATATATATATATATACAGTACAGACCAAAAGTTTGGACACACCTTCTCATTCAAAGAGTTTTCTTTATTTTCATGACTATGAAAATTGTAGTCACACTGAAGTTATCAAGGGCTATTTGACCAAGAAGGAGAGTGATGGGGTGCTGCGCCAGATGACCTGGCCTCCACAGTCACCGGACCTGAACCCAATCCAGATGGTTTAGGGGTGAGCTGGACCGCAGACAGAAGGCAAAAGGGCCAACAAGTGCTAAGCATCTCTCTGGGAACTCCTTCAAGACTGTTGGAAGACCATTTCAGGTGACTACCTCTTGAAGCTCATCAAGAGAAAGCCAAGAGTGTGCAAAGCAGTAATCAAAGCAAAAGATGGCTACTTTGAAGAACCTAGAATATGACATATTTTCAGTTGTTTCACACTTTTTGTTATGTATATAATTCCATATATAATTCCACATGTGTTAATTCATAGTTTTGATGCCTTCAGTGTGAATCTACAATTGTCATAGTCATGAAAATAAAGAAAACTCTTTGAATGAGAAGGTGTGTCCAAACTTTTGGTCTGTACTGTATATATATATATATATATACATATATATATATATATATATATATATATATATATATATATATATATATATATATATATATATATATATATATATACAGTATATGTTGCTGTCATCATATATATATATATATATATATATATATATATATATATATATATATATATATATATATATATATATATATGTATATATGTTGCACTGGAAATTTGTCACATAGGCCTACTTTAACTATAAAGTTATAAAGTCAACAGTATTTCATAATATATCCTATATTTTCACACACTGCATTCTCTGCTATCAGTTTTGCAATCCCTGTTATAAGAAGAAAGCATTTCATTTTGCTATTGCTTCACACCAGAGATGGTTTAACACCAGTGATAATTGTAATATAAAAAAAATAAAATAAAAATCAACAGGGAAAAATGTTTTTTATGGTCAGAGGTTGTCCTCATTTTTGAAAATTAGCAATTCAAATAATTATTTCTTCAAGCTTGACAGCCGCTTGAAAGGGATTCTAAATCACTCTGCACACAGGAAACAGTACACACCCCTAGTTTTGATTGTACAATGAAAATCCCCAAAGCTTCCTGCATGCTGTCCATCAATCACATATATTTGTATCGCCACCCATGCAGGCTCGGGTTATTTTTGAGAAGGTGTTGCTGTCATCATAAGCATTTCTTGGGAACAGTTTGTGATCTCAGAACACCACCAGAGTGTCATAATTACTGAATGAATTAAAAATGGAGCCATCTGTTGCCACAGCTTACACTTATCACTGACTCTACGGTGGATAGATACTATTACTGAGATGCAGTGTATAAACCAAAGCTTCAGAACACTAAAGCTTCTATAATGGCATCAATGGTTCTGTAAAGTACTTTAAAAATTCATGGAACTTTTACAAATGCAAAAAAGCTTCTTTGTAGGAGAAAAAGGTTCTTTAGAATTGCAAAATCTCCATGAAACAAATGTTTATTCAATGGCACAAAATAGAATAATGGCTTAAAACCTTTTTAGAACCTTGTGAAGGTTTTTTAAATTACTACTGTTGACCACTGAGAAATATGTAGAAAGCCAAAAGTCGTCCCCCAAGCCTGTTATGGGCCTAAACTGAGCAGACATTTTCAGGGCTGTTAATCGGCTTTGTGGGTAATGATTTAATAAGGGCCCCATGTATCTGTAACCTGTCTGAGATCCCCTCTAGTCCACACGGTCCGCTCTGCATCTTTTATCGCCGGTGTCGCTCAAGCGGGCAATTAGTAAGAAGGTTGTGTCGTCATAATGACATCTCAGTAGATATTGACTGGAGTGCATCCCTGCAAATCACCCTAAACGTTCAATAGCGAGTCAGGGCCAGCAACACGCCACAGTTACATTATCACTCGCAGACGTTTAGTGCCGAACAGCTTTACACGCTTGTCAGGCGCGCCAGTGCTTTTCTCGCCCTGTGAATAAAGACTAAAGCGAATAATGTGACAGACCGCAGCCAGACTTATTACAGGGACGTGTCAGTCGCTGTTAATGGGGGAAGCCCTTTAAATATTGTCTCAGTTGGGAGCCTGAACATCCATAATGAGGAGGTAATGAACCTGCTCCTGTTTCTGCTGGCTGTATTAATTGCAAAGGCCAGAAAACCTTGCAAGGAAAGAATAATTAGCTTTGAGATCAAGCTCTTGAAGATATGCATTTATTTGGTTTTACCTCGTGACCTTATTCACCTTTTGTATTTACAGTCGCACCAATAAGACCATCAGCAACTGCTATGACATGAACTGGTTAATCGTGGCTGTATGACAGCTCAATAAAGAAGCCCAGCTCAACACAAAAGCACTCGAGTCTGCACAGAACAGCGGCGATCTTTACCGCTGACTGAATGCTTCACATTTTCAGGGATTCTTGCATCCTCCCCCACAAATGAAAGAAGGAAACTTCTTCAGATGCATGTGTCTTTTGTTGTACGCCTACAGATGCAAAAATGTTTGCACACTGTGCAGAAGTGGCCTGCTTTGGCAGAGTGTGCCGGGCCCGCCGAATGCCCATTGGCAGCTGGGATCTGGCTGTCCCTGCTGGGAATGATGGTCTCAATGTAATGGACACCCACACATGGCAGCTACTGAATTCAAGAGCTTTCTTTCTTGCATGTGCTCGGGGGCTCCCGGGGTCAAACGACTCCTGCACATTGAGGATACATAGAATGACATCCTTCTGCATAAGCCTTCGCTTTGTTTTTCAGGTCTGTTTCATTGTTCTCTATTACTCATCAAATCGTCCATGGGAACAGCACACACAACAAAAGGCTTCATGATATAACTGTACTCACAAATTGAGTAAATAGGCCAATTCACTATTTCTCTAGTTTTACTGTTTACTTCTACTATCGATCTTAAAAACAAAGGTTCTAAAATAGTTTTGGTGGCAGCAATGCCATAGAAGAACCATTTTTTGTTTCCCCAAAGAACCCTTCAGTGAAGATCTTTTTTTTATTATTATTATTTTTTTTTTTTTTTTTGCAATTTAAAGAACCTTTTTCCACAATATAGATATAACCTTTTGTGGAATGGAAAGATTCCATAAATGTCAGAGGTTCTTCTTGTTCTATATCTTTGTTCTAAATATAATTTTATCAAAAAATGTCATTTTATTCCCAGTGCCCAAAGTTAGCTCAAATAAGAAAGAAATAAAAAGGGTCAGGAGCATCGCTGTAATTGTGTGTATTCGAAAAGGGAAAACAGGACAATTTATGAATCCGCTCCAGGAACGGAATGTCTCTCCAAACTGGTCAGGCATATGACAATACACCAAAGCAAGCTGTCAAGTTACACCCACAAAATTCAGATGAGGTTTGTCGAAGAGCGGTGAATGGACACAAACCTGCTCTAGAGCCAGCTGAGATCTAAAGACTAGCCGTGGGAGACTCCGAACAACATGAATTGTTCTTTTTACCAAGTAGGAGGCCGTTTTTCCTAGTGAATTTGTGTAGGTGTTACTTTTCTATAGATGCTTACCTTCAAAGGACTTTTTGGTTTGCGCTAATGGTATTGGCGAGCTAACAATTGTTGTTCTGCTTTTCTTTTTTTTCTTTTTTGGTAATAATAATCTGTTTAAATTTAAGGATTAATGACATGATATTCCACGGCCTTTGGAGAAAATCATCGTCTTTGTATCGGCAATATATTTGGAAGATGTAAATGCTTTTTTCCCTTATTCAGAAATCATCAGAAATAATCAAGCCAAAAAATTTAAATTGTTTTCATTTTATAATATTTTAAACAGTTATTCCGACAATTATTTTCAACTATTTGTCTAAATACATGCATTTTACTCTAACTTGACATTTTTGAAGGCAACATAACATCAAGTCAATTTTGAAACACTCAGATGACATAATTGCTCACAGAAACAGTCGAGAGCAATAATACCTTTCCGGGAAAAAAAGTTTCGCCCTTTCGTATTTGATGTATTGTAATTTCCCATTATCCACATTATCTAAATTAAGGTCTCTGCTCACAGAGACAAGTACTGTACACCCACAGGTTCAACATCATGCAGCATTACAGTACATTAAAGTGTACACACACACACACACATGCTCAAACACATAAGGAAACATTGGTGATGGTGAACGCTATACTCACATTATCAGTGCTGCATGGAGAGTGGCTCTTTGTGACTTCCCATCATATGAGTGGGCTCCTCCAAGAGCTTCACACCGCTCCAATAGCAAAACAGCGCTCCACACACACTCACACACTCCTGGGATAGCTGGTGCTCCTCATCCAAACTGATCTGGTTTCAAACTGATAGTCTATATTCTACCGTGTGGCTATATGAGGTGCTGTCTATCTCTCTCGCGCTGTTTCATGGGGGTGTTACAAAGTGGAAGAAGGAAACTCAAGACAATGGTTGGACTTTATGTGTATCCTACATCTTTGACATTGAAATTGTCATGGTAATGTTAAGTCAGAGGTGCAAGAGCTGAAATGCTTTGACGGACAGAGTTGTGGGTTTTGGTGTCATTCAAGCATCTTGATTAGAGGGTGGACAACGCAGTCATGCATGCAGCACGCGTGTTCTAATGCAGTGAATCAGATTAATTTCTTCCTAATTTTTACTAGCAAAAGAGTGAATTACTATCTAAAATACTTTTGTTGTCCCTGAAAGATTTGAACACACCCCTGATAACTTTGATAACTCACACTATTTGAGTACATATTGAAAAAGTCCTATTTAAGGATCCAATACGATCTCATGAGAAAACAAGATGGGGATTTCTAATGAAATCAACTGTGATGTGATATGAAAATGTACATTATTTTTACAATAATCAAGCATGAAGGTCCACTTTGAGACAAATGGCTAGTAACCAAAACAGCAACATATTGACTTAAACTTGAAATTATGAGTTAAAAAGACTGAAATAGTTTTTTTTATTGTAAAACATACTAATCTTTGTTTATTTGCCAAGTTTTCAATAATTTTCTTTCAAAATCTTTTTTTTTTTTTTACAGTTCAACTGTCAATGGTGCATAAGTAGAATGTACAGAAACATATAAATGAGATTGTATGAATTAGACACCAATTTGGCAAATCGTAACTTGCCATGATAAATTTGCACTTTTTTTTTTAATTGAAATATCACAAAGCAAAACACTTGTTCTGGGCTAGTAAGAAACTTCATCCATAAAATTAAACTTTAAGTAGCCATTGTTAACTGGAAAAGTGCAACATAAAGGTAAAATAAAAAGAATTTATAAACTGAAATAAAATTTAGTTATGTCTTATTATGCTGCAAAGTAATAATGATAGACAAACTGCTGTCTGTGTATGCACTATGTGTCTCATATTGACACTGTTTCTGTTCTCAGAGCACTGTCCTACTGGTGCAGCAGGTCAAATCCCAACACAAGCTTCATTATTACTAATTACACCCGGTCCATCATTGACTTTTGCCATCCCTATTAGCAACATGAGCCATTAACACTAATGTTTTTTTAACACTGAAGACGCAAGACTTTTCCTGCTCTCTGGGCCTTACTGTAGCGCAATAGGTGAGCCTCTGTAGTCTCAAATTCAGGCATTAAAGATATCCCTGGCATCCCATTAATTTCAAAAGTTTCTGATAAACTTCACAAGCTTTATGGTGAAAATGACCGTGAATGACATGTTTGTAGAATGCAAAAAGCTGTAGGTTTAATGTAACCTTGAGACAGTAAATTAATTCTTAATATTTAGTCAAACTAATCTCATTCTCTGTTCTGCTCTGTTCTGGAATATTGTGAATATTTAATATTTGTGAATTACATTGAAGGGGGTCATCAGTGAATATGGCAGCCTGTTTCAATGATTTCAGAAGACTTGGAAAATCATGCAAGTTGCATGGACTACTTTTTTGTCATTTTGGAACTTGACAGATATGAACTATCATGGTGTGAAAAACATCAATGTGAAGATTCTTCCGAATTTCTCCTGTGATGATCTTGGGAGAGAAAAAAAAATGGATTTAAAATAAAGTTAAATCGTGGCAGGAATTTAATTAGTAATTTCTGGTGAACTCTTTAAGCTTTAAGAACAGAAAGCATAACACTTTCAATCTGAAATAGACAGAATTAATAGATTGTTAAGAAATATCAGATTTTGGACCTTCAAATTGTCTTCTCGGACTAAAAAAAGACATTTTGAACAACACTGCATAAAATATCACAAAAGCATCGCAACTGAAACAAAAGCGTGCAGCTGAAAGTTCAGATGTGAGACGATGCAAAGCCGCACCAGAGTTAAGGTGTGTGTGTGGAGCAGCGCAAACGTATACAGCACAGAAAATTAAGCAAATGGCATCATTATAAGCGTTCATCTTGGCTTGCGAGGGGTGCGGGAGATGATGGGGTGTCTGTGTCTACAGCGGTCTCAACAGACAGAGCTGCATGTCAGGCGCTGGTAACAAATGGTTCTGCTAAATCAATCTTTAATTTGATGCCAGCCTTTTGCTAATGGAGAGTCTTGTTAGAGTCTTAGCCTTTTGTCGGCTCAGTCAAAGTTTACCCATTATGCAGCAGATCCATCATTTTCTAGATGTGGTCAGTAATGAATTGTGTGCATCAGCATCATTAGAGGTTTATGAACCAAAAGCTTCCACCTATTAAATGGAGCTATTAAAGACGTTCTTAATGTTCACCCTGTTTAATGGTGAGAAATAGACTAAAGCAGTCACGGGAGAAAAATTAGTTGATTTTGATTCATTAGATGCTCGCTCATTTATGTGATCCTGAGTGATTGCTTTCTAATACACTGTTTCCCACCAAAACAACAAAAGTACGTAATGTCTTCATCAGTAAAATCATCTTATTTAAGAACTTGTTTGTGAGATTTCGAAAATGGACTAACAGCTTTGCACAAGTGCAAAATAAAATAATGTTTGACACTGATGAATCCAAGGTCTTAAAAGGCATAATTTGTTTAGTCTGAATATGTGTGATGTGTCTCTTCTCTGATACACCCATGCATGTGTTTGTGTCATTTCCTTAAGTTAATATTATTCCTAAACCTGGTGTTTTTAGATTTAAATAAGACTTTATTTAATATTAATCCATTAGCTGTCATTGCATCCACTATCCTGTTCTAAAAATGTTGCAAAATATGTGTGTTATTGTATTTATTTTAAAGTGGTTACCTCATTGGGTTGTTGTATACATTCTGTTTTGTTGTTGTTGTTGTTGTTGTTATTTAACCTTCTAGAGCCCAGAATATCATAAAGACTTGAAGATGGGCTCTTTTGATTTGTGCCAGTGAGGAACCGCCTAGTAACTTCCGAGGAATCACTCTGAAACTCTTTAGTGACAGCTTAGCAACACCCTAGAAACCACTGAGAACATTTCTGGCTTCAGCAAATACTGGGAAAGTTGTCAGGCCACCTACAAAAAATCTTGGCGGAGAGTTTTGCACGTGCAAGCACCAGTCACGTTGTCTAGAGAAAATGTAAAAATCCCAAATCCTTCACCTCCTCCTTACAGAAACACTTATTTAGACTGAATCTAGAAGCTATTTTTGTTTTGACTGTCCTTTTCTTAGATAATGGTAATAATGTGGAAATTAGCAGTGATACGGCAAGAAATAGGTTACCTAAACATTTAGAACCTGTTAGAGTACATATAAAAAGAGAGTCTCTTTCAGGAATAATATTATAATAATATGAACTGAAGATAATGTTTTTGGACACTTAATTGCATGTTATATGCAATTAAATCAAAATGTAATATAGTAAAAATTTTATTTCAATGCAGTTAGTTGAACTTAAAAATATCTTTTAATCCACTTAAATAGAACTTAAAGGTCAAAGGTCTTTTTTGAAGCTTTGATTTTGTTTACAGTGTGCAATATAACGTGTTCATGTTTCGCGTGTAAAAAAAACAGTATTTTTCACATAATTCATCTATCTGTATACCGCTGTTTTCACTGTCATAAAAACGGGCTGATGACTTCCTTGTTCTATAAAGTCCCTCCTTCAGAAATATGTAACAAGTTCTGATTGGGCCAGCGGTTCCTGTGTTGTGATTCGACAGCAGCTGAGCGAGCGCTGCCCTCCTGGAAACGCGATTGGACTAATTTTGAGAAGCAAGTGGGCAGGATTTGTTTTGAAAACCTGGCAATCCTGATCTGAACGCACGTGCTGGAGATGTACTTATAATCACAGGAGCGTTTTTACTGACGATGCGCATGAAAATCACATTCGATTTTTTTGCACAGCCCTAACATCTAGTTAAACAGCGTTGCCCTTTGTGTAATAAGTTACAGAAACTGTTAAACACACAAACTTAAATAATAAAATACACTTACCGGTTGTGGTCCATAAACAACGCCTTCTCCCGACAAAGAGGGAACTGCTCCATCTTTCAAGAATAATCTTTGTGTGAATCCGCCATTAAACTGATTGAGATTGAGGAAGCTGCCCTCAGCAAAATGTGCTGCACATAGTTTTACATGTGGATTATAATTTTCGGGAACCGAGTTAAACATAAATTGTAACCATTAATCTCTAAGTACAGCATCCCTGGGAAGGCCAAACTAAGGTGATTGGACTCCGAGATGAAAATAAGAGTTTTGACGACATGGCGACAAAAACAAACGCAGCTCTTCCTCTTCTCCGCAACAAGCGCAACAAGACCACGCCCCCGTTTGTGTGTTCATGTGGGCGGAGGTTAGTCAAAAAACTGTTTTAGTGACGTCATTACTGCTGGAACTAGAGGGATGTATTCCAAATGGGTCGTTCGTTGTAGGCGAATTCTGTTAAATAAAATATCTTGCTTGGCATTGAACTTTGAGCTTTATAATTTTACATATATTATTTATACTCTAACAACAACATTACACACTAAATGATGTTTTCGTTAACAAGGTTCGGGAGGAGCGCGTCAGATACTTAGCCTAATCAACACAGGTGGACCACAATCTAGTAATCAATCCCACAGTATAAATCTAGCTGACTTACCTCTTTCCATTGATGGTTAATCAGCATCCTTCCTCCACCCCATCTCCTCACTGCGTGTTCACCTTATAATTAGACGGGGAAGGGGGGGTATTCTAGGTTCAGGCCATTCCCGAGCTCGGAGCCCTTCCCCAGACAGCACGCCAAATATGCATACCATACCTCAGCTAATTATATGTAAGCGTGAACTCGTGAACTAAAGTTTAAAACATGGGATCACGAAGAACGGGACCTTTAAGTACATTGTAATGTAATGTAATATAGATTTGTATTGCTTTGGGAAGCATTTATGGTAACTACACTGCACTTTAATGTAATTCCTACTGATGTAATATTGAATAAAACACTACAGTTTAATTTATAATAAAGTATTTTACATGTGCTTTAGTATGTTAGTCAACACATTAAAATAAATGCCTTTCTTTGAAGGACAAATATATATATTAAATTGTAATGGTTGAAAAGTATTTTAAAGTAAAACATTTAATTTGACGTTATAGCAAACTGCACGTTTTTAAAAGTATCCAGTATACTTAAAGTGATAGTTCTCCCAAAAACGAAAATTCTCATGTTCTCACCCTCCAAACCTGTATGAATTTCTTTCTTCTTGGGAACACAAAATACATTTTTTTGAAGAATGTTGGTAGCCAAACAGTTGTTGGTCTTCACTGACTTGCCTGGTAGGGAAAAACTATGGAAGTCAATAGGGGCCAGAAACTGTTTGGTTACCAACATTCTTCAAAATATCTTCTTTTGTATTAAACAGAAGAAAGAAATTCATGCAAGCTTGGAACAACATGAGGGTGAGTAAATGATGGCAGATTATCCATGTTCTATTAAGTGGTCTTAATATTATGTCTTTTAAAAATATACTTTTACGATTTGAAGTGCAATTAAGTGCACTTAGCAAGACAACATTTAGCTGCATTACTGAGCCATTTTTATTGTGGGGACCTGATATCTAGTTTTACTATCAAATACTTTATTATTTTAGCACATATGACATACAACTCTCTCTTGTTGTCAAATTTGAGTCACTGTTTGGAATTTTTGAGAACATTTTTGGACTTAGCATGAAACTCAGTAACGATCTACCTATGATCCAACACCATCCCAATCCAAGTCTCTCTTGGTGCTCTGGGAGCAAGGTAAAGGCAGAACAGCAGCGTGGTTGTCCAGGGGAGAAGAAACAAAGGCCCAGTGGCTGGTCCATTCTCCCCCAAAGCTGATACCACCTGCAGGGGCCAGCCCCTCTCCTGAGTGTCCCAGCACCACTCTCCAAATGATGATTAATCACGGGGGCCGAGGGGGGCTTGGACCCTGACACGGCCATAATGCTGGTCACCAGAGTCTGGATTGGCCAGCAGTGATCAGTGGGTGGATGTCCAAAGAAGATGGATGACCTCGGCGATGGCTCGGACTCCTGTCATTAACAAGAGAGAAAAAAAAGAAATGCAGCTCCGTGTGAGAGAGACTTTGTTTGTGTGGGAATAAATGAGAGTTTTGACATTAGCAAACGTTTAAGACACCCAACTTTCCCAACGCAAAGTAGTCTGAGCCCTGACAGTACATGACAGCCGTGAACTTCTGGAAGTTTGAGATCGTTTGCTCTCATCAGCGGAAAGAAGAGCCGTGGCGAGCTGAGATTTTCTCTGACAGTTACAAATGAAGCTGCGATTCATTATTTTCCAGGGAATTCGGTCTTCTGCAGACGAAGATGGAGATGCAGCCGTGGCGTCACTGCCCATTTGGATGGAGATGAATCAAGGCACTTTAGCCCAGACGCAGCACTGACAATCACATCAGCGAGGCTATCGGACTCCCCTCTACTCCTCGTGGACGGATCCGGTGTGGAGCGGAGCGGGTAATAAAGGCTCCTACTGAAACCCCATTAAGCCCAATCTCCAAAGACCAGCTCATTAGCATAGCGGAATATTCCCCCCGTTTGTGTAATTCTATAAACTCTTATTGCTTCCACTATCCTATTCTTAAATGATGCTAATAATGTGGAAAGTTTAGCTGTATAAATGAGAGTGTTCTCGCTCTTTTGCAGCTTGTGTTCATTTTAATCCGGGATCTGGTTACCTCATTCACAATCCCCCTAATGACCCATCTTTGTTAATTAAGCAGACAAGGATTGGGGAGGGGGTGGGGAGGGAGGTGCAGATTCAAGAAAAGCCACGTTTCTCCATTGTTGTCAAACTGACACGAGTGCCTGTTGTCTGTCAGGAATTAAGGACAGATTAAGTCATAACTGTGCTCTATAGTGTTTATTACATGTTAAACAGCACATTATTAACAAATTAATGATCTTTTGACCTTTAAATGAAAAATAAAATTGTTATTGCTGAACAATTCATGAACCATCAAGACCAGATGACACTATTGTTCCCTCTTCATTTAAACATTTAGTAACATACAGTTCTGTGAAAGATTATGTATTATATAACAGTATTAAATGAATACACAAATCGTATACCTTATTGTGCTTTTGTTCATTAAGAGTCACTTTAATGGATTCATATAGGTTGAATGTATGATGATGTTTCCAGCTATCAATATATATATATATATATATATATATATATATATATATATATATATATATATATATACAGTACAGACCAAAAGTTTGAAAACATTACTATTTTTAATGTTTTTGAAAGAAGTTTCTTCTGCTCATCAAGCCTGCATTTATTTGATCAAAAATACAGAAAAAACTGTAATATTGTGAAATATTATTACAACTTAAAATAATCGTTTTCTATTTGAATATACTTTAAAAAAATAATTGATTCCTGTGATGCAAAGCTGAATTTTCAGCATCATTACTCCAGGCTTCAGTGTCACATGTAACATCCAGTCTATCACATGATCATTTAGAAATCATTCTAATATTCTGATTTATTATTAGTGTTGGAAACACTTCTGCTGTCTAATATATTTGATGAATAAAAGGTTAAAAAGAACTACATTTATTCAAAATAAAAAAAGAAATTTCTAATACTATATATTCTAATAATATATTTTCTTTACTATCACTTTTTATCAATTTAACACATCCTTGCTGAATAAAAGTATTGATTTTATTTAAAAAGAAGAAAAAAAAAAAATTACTGACCCCAAATTACTGACCAGTAGTGTATATTGTTATTACAAAATATTTATATTTTAAAAACATAGCTTCTTTTTTTTATTTTTACTTTTTATTCATCAAAGTATCCTAAAAAAAGTATCACATGATCTGAAAAAATATTAAGCAGCAGAACTGTTTCCAACTTTGATAATGAATCATCATATTAGAATGTTTTCTAAATGATCATGTGATAATGATCCTAAAAATTCAGCTTTGCATCACAGAAATAAATGATAATTTAAAGTATAATAAATTTAAAAACAATTATTTTAAATTGTAATAATGTATCAAAATTTTTCTGTATTTTTGATCAAATAAATGCAGGCTTGATGAGCAGAAGAAACTTCTTTCAAAAACATTAAAAATAGTAATGTTTCCAAACTTTTGGTCTGTACTATATATATATATATATATATATATATATATATATATATATATATATATATATATATATATATATATATATATATTGGAGCTGCAATTAAGCAACATATTTCTCTGGGCATGGGTCAAAATATGCTAACAGGAGACCATGTAAAAACTGAAGCTTTTGGAGGAAGAGATACAGCCATAAGAGGTGCATTTTACACTTTGCATATAGTAGTAGTTATTAACATTAGTGGGTAGTGGGAACAAAAGAGCAAACTGGTTACCTGTAGACCTGCAGTCTATTTTAGAAACTCAACATGAGCTCCTAGCATAGGATTTCAGTGGGTGTGAATCAAAGATCTGGAAGTAGATGAGAAAAATCAAGTTTAAAATGCATGCATGGTCTTCTGTTTTTATTTTGCTCTCATGCATTTTAAATTTTTTTAATTAAATTGATAGTTCTGGTCCTGATACTAGATAATACGGAATTATTTTCCATGAAATAGAGTAGTAACAGTTTTGACTTCTGCACAATAGTTCATTGGTTTTGTTATATAATTAAGAATGACAATAAGAACTATATTTAGTAGAAGAATAACAATTAATAGACTTGCTTAATAAAATAACTTTAAATTAAAGTCTGTGGCCTTTTTATTTTTATTAGGTGGTAACAATTTTATTATATAATAATAAGGCATCAAGGTCATGCAAATGAAGGCCCTCTGGCTGATATAATTTTCATTTGCCTTTTATGGTATGAGTTCCTGTTGATTTCAAATTGAAATAATATTTGGTTTCGCATTTTTATTAGGTGACTGTACAGACTGTACAGACATACAGACACAAAAGAAAAGAATATATAATAATTATATTTATACATTTATGTACTGAGTAATATTAATTAAATATATGATATTACATGGTACTACATTAACATATGATTAGGATAAGTCTTTGGCTTAGGGTTACTTGCATGTGATTATGCATAATTAATTGTTTTTATAATAGTAAGTACATGTAACGTAACATACACCTTAAAATAAAGTGTTACATTTTTTTTTTTTAATATGACTATAATCAAAAATGTACTGCATGTACACAATAAATGCACTGTATTAAATTATTCATTTAAATGATAATACATACTATTAAATAAGCTTTATATTAAGTGTGTCCTAATCATTACATATTTTCTTATATAAAATTAAATATTATATTAATATTTATATAATGTAATAAAGATTTCCCCCCCAGAACTTTCCATACAGTCCACAGTTTCTACCAGCTAGACATTTTGACCTCAACCACTGCTAAATAAATAAATAAACAACACTTTAATGCAACTTATATACATGTACTTACTATATAATAACAGTGAATTATGCACATGCACAATTAAATTAAACTAACCCTAAACCAATTCCTTATCCTAAAATAATATGAATGTGCATATAATATTACATTAGCTTTACGCAATACTTATTTGTGTAATTACACTGTAATGATAAATGTGTAAGCAAACAAACAAATAAATAAATAAACTGAAAAGAAAAGGTGCATTTGAGTACTTGTCTGTATAAATTGCATATTCAATGTGTATTTGCATTACTTTTATAAAAGAGCTTCCCAGCACTTTCGTTTGTTATTTCTGAAGATGTCAGCAGGACAGTGTACGTACTTGCACTGTAGATTTTTCCTTTATCACACAGCATCCTGGCTCTTCCTCAGTTTCTCAGTGCATGAATGTCCTTGATACAGTAAAAGTACAGACAAGGCAATTTTCTCTGACATGCGCTGCCATCTTGTTTTGCTCAGGCAGACAAAGAGGGGCTGAGTGATGGCTTTGTTAGGCCAGTCAAGCTCTTGACAAGCGAGCTTCATATTCAAAGCATCTTCTTCCTGTTTCTCTGCATGGTTCAGGATATAGCGCTGCAGCCCTGCTTTAGCTCGTAGGTTAATGTTCAACCAGGTACAGGAACTGACGTTGTGCTTATGTAGTGGAAGTGTGTGTCCCCCGCGCTCACCATCATCAGTCTCTCCTGACAGCTAGCTCCACTTAGCTTGTTCTCAGCTTGTAACGCGCCATGTCCAATTAGCTCTCAGGGTGCTTCGTCTTCATCCCTGAAGACTGGAGAAAGCAGTAGGCTGCTCACATCCACCATGATGGAGAAGGCCTTGATTGGATGACAAGATGTCCTGCAGCCACAGTCCAGACTGAGTCAGCTAATCGTCAACTTTGTGTTCACCGGTAGAAGTGAAAGTCTGTGGCCTGGACAGGAAGTCTCAAACTGGGCCCTCAGTGCCAGGCCGGGAGGTGAGAGACACTGCTATTGTCTCTAACACCCTGTTGGTGAATTTCTGCTGATGAAGACTGACCGTGTTTCAGCAGGAAATGGAGAAGAGAGGCCTTCACCTGGAGTCCCGAGCACACAACAACACTATTATTGGTTATGCACTTTTAAAACAGTCTTGGAAACTTTTTCAAGCATGTATGTAATTATATTTTTTTTCATATTATTGTACAGGAGTTTAAATTTTTTGGCATAAGCTATGATCATTTTAAGTATGAAAATAAACATTAACCTTTAAAATATTTATTTGTGCAAAAATCATTTGCATTAAGTTGTATGTGAATTAGGTCTGTCATTTTTTGAGGTGTCATTTCCATGATGGTTACTTTTTTTAAGTGGTGTTTACTGGTTTTTAGAGACAACCGGGTCAGTAAAGAACTTTAGATGAAATATGAGACATGTGATGGGTAAGTTAAACAAAAAACAGATAATTTACTTTTCAGTAGAATGAATTTTACTGAGCGTCATTTCTAATCAAGCTGTAATTAACGAACCTATGTCTTAAAATAATGATAACTTAGAGTGACAAAAAAGCATTAACTATTCTTTAAAAACTGATTACACTATTTGAAGGTCTCCTTGTAAAAGTGTTATTACAAATTAAGTACTGAGTAATATTAATGTTAGTTACATGTACTTACTATATGGTTAGGGTTAGGATTAATGTTAGGATTAGGGTTATTTACATGTAATTATGTATAATTGAATGTAACATGTAACAAAGACAGCAAAAAATTATTTGTGTGAAAATAATTTGTATTAATTTTTTGCTTTTATTGCAGATGGTGTCATTCCCACCATATATATATATATATATAATTCTTTTTTGTCTCATTTAGAAAAAAATATGAAACATGAAATATACTTTTAGTGTGTGTGGCTTTCAGTCAAGATGTAATTTATGCAGCAACAACTAAAAAACATATTTAAATCTGTGTATTGAGGATTTAAGATATGCTAGCTATGAAATGAGCATTTACAAGTCGACTATTACTTTGTATAGAGTTTTGGCGTTTATTTTCTAAAAGTTCACAAACTGTCCAGCTAAAAACACCCAAATCAGGCATTAGGATTTTATGAACTTTCATGTCAGCATGTCTATTTGCCAAGATGTCAATTAAATTAAATTAAATTCAAGTTTATTTATATAGTACTTTTCATGATACAAATTTTGCAAAGCAACTTCACAGAAAATTAAGTTTCTACAATATATTTATGGCTTATCAGTGGTGACTGTCAGTTAATGTGCATATATGTATAATGTACAATCTCAATTTATACGACTAGAAACCTGGAGTTATTTGAAGGCAGTTATAACATCACGTTTTCATTTTCATACAAACTTCCCCACATGCCCTTTTACATGCTTTTCAGTATGACTAGCAAATGTCAAAGAACAAAAACAGTAAAGTTTAAAAATTGTGCCTAATTTTTTTTTCCTTTTTCAAAATAAAAGACATTTGCCACAAAATATCTTCTTAAGCTGAATAATATCTCTTGAGAGCTATAATAAACATAATTCAAGGTTCTTTTGCTCTGAAAATCACAGTAGTTTAAGTGCTACTTTCCATTTACTTGAAAATATATATCCTGCGGGAAACCTACAATCTCACCCAGCTCATAAAGGTTAAAAACCAAGAGAATGAATCTGACATCAGCGCTGTGGAAATCAAATACATTTACCACAGCTGAGCTATTAGAGGAAAAAAGAAATTATTGCAGGATAGATTAACATTGAAAAGTGATTATTGGATTGAGTCGAAATAGAATTACTGCTTTGTCAGTATTGCAACATCTATAAAGATGTCAGCGATTTGGAAAGATCATTACAACCTTAAATTGTCTGCCAGGGATATGAGAATAGGCACTGGCTCATATATTACCCACAGTCCTCCTGTGGCGTGATTGAGCTGTGCCTGCTTTGCTTGTGAGAAAGCATTAATCCTGCTCTAGACAAGGGTAAATTCTTTACGTTTGCTAAGTGGATGGAAGCATTAAGATCAAAGTCTGTAATGAAAACCAAAGGTGACGTGCATGAAGAAAACCCGGGATGAAACTCTTTTTGAGTTCAAGAAATTTCACACAAAATGCTTTGTTCTGCTGTTTGTTTCTTTAATATGCACAACTGCGCTTTCTTTCTTACCTTTGCGATTTTTCCCATCTTTCTTACCTCTAGTTAAGGTGCACTTCTGTCTAAGAAGAACATGCCAAAATCCATGAAATTCTCCTTCTCTCAAGTACAACGAGGCAATAAAAGAGGTAATAAAATCAGTAATGCCCTGATGTGGAAACATAGCCTGTAATGATGTTTTTGTATCTCAATCTTCCATTTCTCACCAATTAAAACAGTTCAAATGAGCTCACCCAGCTGCATCATATTTCTCCATGCAAATGATGGGAATTTGGTTTGTTCTCCAGTGACAGTAAATCTAATAAATACCACAATTTTCTCTCTTTTTTCCTAAATGATGAAATGCAGGTGCGGAGTAATTGGTGTATTTATCCTTGAGGAAGTGATATGTCTGAAGCGAGAGAGAGAGGGACGGTTTGAAGGAAATAAGGCTGACGAAACTTGGTGATCAAAGACGGCCTGATATGTGAGATGAGTAGATCGAGTCTCTGGAAAGAGTCCATGTGAAATTTTGGATGTGGAGAAATCTCATTTTCTGAAATAATTTCGCAAAACCTTATCTGTCTTTGATGTGCAATCGGCAGATTGGACAAAATAAAGATTGATATCCTTTAAAGGGGTCTTAAATGCATATGTGTGTATGAATGAGGCACAAGTACACTGCAAAATGTTTCATCAGCATGGTAACATCAATATCAACTGCTTTTATTTATTTGTTTTATAAAGGTTAACTCTTTAACCTCTTCTCTACAAGGGGCAGTTTATTTATTGAATTATTTACACTTAATACTTTGAAATGCAGGAATGAAAAATTGGTTTGACAACAATATATATATATATATATATATATATATATATATATATATATATATATATATATATATATATTATTACCCTTTAAAATAACTGTTTTCAATTTATTTTATATTTATATTTGTCGTAAATTTAATTTACAAAAGAAGCTGAATTTTCAGTAGTCATTACTACATTATTAAAGATGTTCACACACACCCGGAGCAGTGGGCAGCCATTTATGCTGCAGTTGGGGGTTCAGTGCCTTGCTCAAGGGCACCTAAGTCGTGGTATTGCCGGCCCGAGATTCGAATCCACAACCCTATGGTTAGGAGTTAAACTCTCTAACCCCTAGGCCACGACTTCCCTTAAGTTGATTAGCAGATTACATGATGAATAGTAAGTTTACAGTTTTTCTCAGTCACTTTGGTGCATTCTCAAATCAGAAATGAACTTCTCAAAACTACTTGTACAACCTCCACATCATCTAGTCATTTATACACATCATAAAACCAGTTTCTCATTCTTTTGAACAAGTTGCGATTGCATTTGTACATTCATGCAATTGATTATGCACATTTATCTGTGGTTACCTTTTATTAGTTGCTAATGTAATGTTGCTCAAAATTTATTATATAGTTTTCTGTGCAATAGTCTTACCACTCAAAACATCTAGTCTTTAGTTCATCGTATAGGTCATTCAATGCAAAATGGTTAATCTAGTTGTTATAAACTGCCAAGCACACTTTTTATTTTTACAAATTATTATTAGACTTTTTGTTCATTTGGCAAAAATTGTGCAAGTGAATCTTGACTAATGAAGATAATGTAGATGATAAACCAATGATAAACCATTTCTCTGAAATAAAACAGACCACTAGTACTGTAAAAGTGTAACTGGAAGTTCTATCCAGTCTCTTTCAATTAATATCCCACATACAGTAATGTGTAAATGTGTAATTTTGAAATTGATTTATGGCATACATTAGCATATGGCATACTGTTCAAAACAGTAACTGTCATCTAAAATGTTGCCATAGTTTACATCAGAACATCCCTCCAGAGTACACTGTTAAATTGACAACATAACTAAGCAATTTGACTGTCTTATCCATAAACTATGACACAAGGACTTGTCATTCTGATGGCACTGACATGTTTATTGACACAGATATTTATTTTTGAGAGACGAACTAAGGATTTTGAGCAAGAGATTGGCTTTTGCAGGTAATCCATGGTGTTTTGCTATTTGTACGAGTTGTTTTGAGAAATGCACTTACTGTTTTGCAAATCTCAAGGATGATTCGAGTAATGTACCAAAGCAACTGAGAAAAACTGTAAAAGTGTAACTGGGAATTCTATCCAGTCTCTTTCAATCAATATCCCACATACAGTAATGTGTAAATTTGTAATTTTGAAATGGATATATGGCATACATAAGCATATGGCATACTGTTCAATACAATAACTGTCATCCAAAAAGTTGCCATAGTTTACATCAGAACATCGCTGTTATATTGACAACATGACTAAGCAATTTGACTGTCTTATCCATAAACTATGACACAAGGACTTGTCATTCTGATGGCACTGACATGTTTATTGACACAGATATTTGTTTTTGAGAGATGCACTAAGGATTTTGAGCAAGAGACTGGCTTTTTCAGGTAATACATGGTATTTTGCTATTTGTACAAGTTGTTTTGAGAAATGCACTTACTGTTATGCAAATCTCAAGGATGATTCAAGAAATGTACCAAAGCGACTGATAAAAACTGTAAAAGAGCAGCATTTATTTCAAATAAATAAATCAATGGCTTTAATTTCAATCAATGGCTTTTGTTTTGATGCAAACTTGTGAAGTAAAAAGTATTTCTACTATTATTAGTATTAGTTCACTTCAAAAGTAATAAATCTTACAGACTAAACTTTATATACACACACAACACACAGATAGATAGACGGATGGATGGATGGATAGATAGCACTATGGTGCCAAGTTTTATATGGGTAAACACCACCACTGAAATGTGAAGAGAATAATGCTAAACTGATAAATAGCAATGGTGAACCGATATTGAATATTACTTATTTGTTTTAAATCTTTCAAGACTGTACTCAAAGTGTACAGAAGTCTCTGTCAGTTAGAGCTCTCAGTAAACTTCTGCGACAAACATACCTCGCTGCTGAGCAGGGCTTGTTTTTAACCAAAACAACTGATCGCCATTCAATTTAACCGATATTAGCAGCCAGGGACCAGAGTTGACTAATTTACTCCTACTCTGATGTACAAACATTAGCAACTCTTCTCTTTTTTTAGATTGGACCTGGTAATGTCTTCGCCTCCCACTCTTGTACAGCTAAATGAAAGGCTTCTGTGGCTAAATTTCCCCCTAGTTCCTCCCACTCAAGTCTAACATCATTAGATGTACTTTAGGGCAGATATTGTTTCCTATCAATTCTATTCAAAGAAACGCGAGCTCACAAGCATCGTTATGAGGCAGCTAATAAAATCATACAAGGTGTTTATGTATGCAGGATTCTGAGGAAAGGGTAATCGTGCAGCTTATTAAAAGTGAACTTGCGTACAGCCTTTCTGAGCAGGACCGACACTGCAGCTTGTGTCACCGGTGAATCAGATGACAGCAGTCAAGTGGCCGAGTCAAAGGTCAAGGTTTTGCTTGTATGTTTATGGAAATGGCGTGCTAATGCACTTGCAAGGCAAACATGCCAATGAATGTGAATTTGAGGTTTTTTACTTTGTAGCTATAGAGTGTTCTAGCATGCTCATATGAATTAAAATGCTGGGATATTTTGAGAAAACATTGGATAAGGAAAGCATGAGTTTCGTTACTGGTGTTTGCTAAGGCCAGCAGCACTATTACTATTGTTCATACCGATCTCTTCACCCTCAACAAATCTAAAACATTTGTGCTGCAGGGGCTTGTGACTTGTTGAGCAGAGGTGTTCACTCTTACAAGTAAAAGTGCTTCACGATGGCATACAAAAACCTTTTTTTTTTGTCTAAATGGTTCCATAAAGAACAAAAGGTTCTTTGCGGCGATAGAAGGTTCTTCAGATTAAAAAGGTAAGAAAAATGGTTCTTTCAAGAACATTTGACTGAATGGTACTTTGTGGAACCAAAATAGTTATTCTATGGCTTTGCTGTGAATAACCTTTTAAGCACCTTTATTTTTAAGAGTGTGCCATTACTTTTCTAAGTGATCAGACTAGAAAAAAAAAATCTCTGAAGAAGGGATATAAGTCAAATCTAGACATAAAATATCATTGAGACGTGACTTGGGCCAGCAAGCAACACCCAAGTAACCATGCTGAAGGCCAAAGCAACCACCTAGCAACCAGCCAATGGTGCACAGAGTACCTTGGTCTGCGGAATTTGCATCGCGAGCTCCGCCCCGCTTTGCGGGTAAATAAGGAGCAGAGCGAGCAACTCGTGCTCAAGCATTCGCTTTGGAGCCGAGCACATCGCTTGCTGCTTTCACCGGAGTGTTTACAAGAGAGTCAGCTGGTATTGGTGTGACGGCGTGATTCAGTGGTTCATCTGGGCTTCCTGCATTCAGCTCCCGCGTTCCCCTGAGTGCTTAAGCACCTCTAAAAGACCTTTTCCATCTCTAAAAGAGCAAACGGGTTGAGTTTGCGTCTTTTTAAAGATGTCATTTCGCCCGTGTGTTTCTGGGTGCAGTCAATATATGGCTCCTCGTGACGGCCACGATCGCTGTGTCACGTGTCTGGGCTTTCAGCATGCTGAGACTGCATTTGTGGATGACTCATGTTCTCATTGTAAGGACATGAACATCTCGGCGTTAAGATCGAGACTCGGTTACCTTAAAAGGTATAGAGTCCCCTCTGCCACACCCCTTTCTAGCTCCTCTTCTCGTAAGAGGGCTACTTTGGCTGGTGGCTAGGGTGATCTGAGGGTTACCGTGTGGGCTTCCCCGACGAGCCAGCCTCCTCGGGCCACAACCCCCTCACAAACATTGCAGCCGGTTGAGTTTCTGGATGAGTTTGCTGGACCCTCTCAGGCTCCTGACATCTCATTCGGGGCTTGGGAGGAAGATCTAATTTCGATCGCCGGATCACAAGGTGGGCTTGAGTCTTCGGGAGATGAAGATTCGGCTGCGTTGCCTCCCTCGGGAGTGCCAGCATTGCCCGAGTCTGATCCCGAGTTGACAGCTGTGCTTTCCTGGGCAGCTGAGAGCATCGGGCTTGAGTGGAATCCTCCACCTTGTCCCGAGTGCTCGAGGCTGGATCATTGGTTCCTGGGGGCTGCTAGTGCTGATTGCCAGCAACCCCCGCTGGTTCAAAGTGCACCAGGAAGTGACCAGTTCATGGAAGCCACCTTTAACTGCCCGAAACCGTTCTGGTGCTTCCTCCACCTTCACTGCCCTCTATGGCGGAGCGGCTAAAGGGTATGCTGAGAAACTGTTCTGGTGCTTCCTCCACCTTCACTGCCCTCTATGGCGGAGCGGCTAAAGGGTATGCTGAGAAACTGTTCTGGTGCTTCCTCCACCTTCACTGCCCCCTATGGCGGAGCGGCTAAAGGGTATGCTGGGATTCCCCCAGTGGAGCATTGTGTTGCGATGCAACTGTGTCCTCAGAGCACCTCCACATGGCGTGGTGGTCCCAAGCTTCCCTCCAAGGCCTGTAAGTTCTCATCCACGCTTGTGGCCAAAGCTTACAGAGCTGCGGGTCAGGCCACTTCTGCCCTGCATACCATGGCCACCCTTCAGGTCTACCAGGCCAAGGTGCTCAAAGAGCTGCATGGGGCAGTGCTGATCCAGGGGTTTTGCAGGAGGCGTGCACTGCTACCGACCTTGCTCTCCGGGCGACGAAGGTTACTGCGCGCTCCTTGAGTCAGGTGATGTCCACTTTGGTGGTCCAGGAGCGCCACCTATGGCTAAACCTGGCAGACATGAGGGAGCCTGATCGGACTCAGCTCCTCAATTCACCGGTCTCCCAGGCTGGTCTCTTCTGTGACGCTGTGTAGAATTTTGCCCAGCAGTTCTCTGCCACCCAGAAGCAGTCTGAGGCCATCAAACACATCCTGCCCCGGCGGCCCACTGCTGCCTCCACACTGCCACCGGTGCAGCCACCTCAGCCTGCTCGTCACCGAGGGCCCCCCCCAGCAGTCTCCTCCACTCCTACTCGGCCACAGCAGGAGCCTTCACCCCGGCCGCAGGGAGGAGATGGTCGCAGAAGGGCGGCACAGCCTGTCTCTGCACCTAAACCTGCTAAGTGTCAGGCCAAGCAGTGTTCCTGAGACAGGCGACCCAGAGTTAGGGATGTCAGCTCATCAGGAGATGGTAGCAGGACCACTAAGGGATGCAATGCCTCCTATGCTGAGGCTGTCTGTTCCACCCCGCTGTCCCACTGTGGGTACGCCTGTAGTTCCCTTGACCCCGCTGGATCAGTTTCTGGGATTCTGGCTAGAGCTCCCCAGGCCATCCTACTGGCTCATCCGAACAATCAGGCTTGGCTACAAGATTCAGTTCGCCCAGCGTCCCCCCAGGTTTCAGGGTGTTCGCGCGACAATGATGTGTAAGGATGCTCCTGTCATGCGCATGGAGGTGGTGAGCCTGCTGGCAAAGGGGGCGATAGAGCCGGTCCCTCCAGCTGACATGAAGTCCGGCTTTTACAGCCCCTACTTCATAGTACCCAAGAAATCAGGTGGGTTACGGGCCAATCCTGGACTTTCGTGCTTTGAACCGAGCTCTTCACAGACTTCCGTTCAAGATACTAATGCCCAAGCGCGTTTTCGAATGCATTCGTCCGTTGGATTGGTTTGCAGCAATCGACCTGAAGGGCGCGTACTTTCATGTCTTCATTCTTCCTCGGCACAGACCGTTTCTTTGGTTTGCTTTCGAGGGGCAGGCATTTCAGTACAAAGTTCTCCCATTTGGGTTGGCCCTGTCTCCGCATGTCTTTATGAAGGTCGCGGAGGGAGCCCTGGCTCCTCTGAGGGAACGAGGTGTCCGTATCCTCAACTCGGTTGCCATGTTTGCACAGCTTACGAACGAACGTGCGCAGTCACTGTTGAATTGCCTGAGACAATTCGAGGGCAAGAGAGCAGTTCCACTGAAACTGTTTCAGAGGCTCCTGGGGCATATGGCATCTGCAGCGGCAGTCATACCGCTCGGCTTGCTTCATATGAGACTGCTACAGCATCGGCTTCATGACCGAGTCCAGAGATGGGCATGGCAACAAAGGGCGGTCTACGCTCCCACTGCATGTCGCAACTTGCTCGCCAACTCCTCTTGTGGAGTCAGAAAAATCTGTGGTCGTTTCATGCAATTCACATCCTGGGCAGGCTCAATTGTGCAGCCGACAAGCTCTCACGGCAGCAGTCTCGCCCCGGGGAATGGAGACTCCACCCCCATTTGGTTCAGCTGATTTGGGAATGCTTCGGAGATGCTCAGGTAGACCTATTTGCCTCTCCAGAAAATTCCCAGTGCCAGTTGTTTTACTCCCTGACCGAGGGCACCCTTGGCACGGACGCTCTGGCACACAGCTGGCCAATGGGCCTGCGCAAGTATGCGTTTCCCCCAGTAAGCCTACTTTCACTTTCACCTCAGGTGGTATCTACCATCACTTCAGCTAGAGCCTTGTCTACCAGACACGCCTATGCTTTGAAGTGGAACCTCTTCATCACTTGGTGGTCTTCACGTCGTGAAGACCCCTGGAGATGCCCAATTGAGTCAGTGCTTTCTTTTCTTCAGGAAGGGTTGGAACAAAGGCTATCTCCTTCCACCCTGAAGGTCTATGTGGCTGCCATTTCGGCTCACCTAGACCCTGTTGAGGGTAAGTTTCTTGGGAAGCATGATCTGATCATCAGGTTCCTGAGAGGAGCCAGGAGGCTCATTCCGCCTCACCTTCAGCAAGTTCCCTCTTGGGACCTCACAGTGGTTCTATCGGCACTGCAGAGGGCTCCCTTCAAACCCTTTCTGTCATTGAAAACTGCGCTCCTGGCGGCTTTGGCTTCGGTGAAGAGGGTCGGTGACCTGCAGGCATTTTCAGTTGACGGAGCGTGCCTGGAATTCAGGCCGGCCAAATCTCACATTATCTTGAGAACCCGGGCTGGGTATGTGCCCAAAGTTCCAACCACCATCCCTTTAGTGATCAGGTGGTGAACTTGCAAGCGCTACCCCTGGAGGAGGCAGACCCAGCCCTGGTACTGCTCTGTCCAGTTAGTGTGATGCGCACTTACGTGGACAGAACTCAGTTTCTTAGGACCTCAGACCAGCACTTTGTTTGTTACGGAGGCCAGTAGAAGGGAAAGGCTGTCTCCAAGCAGAGGTTATCCCACTGGATGGTGGATGCTATTGTCCTGGCTTATCATGCTTAAGACCTGCCATGCCCCCTAGGGGTGAGAGCTCACTCAACTAGGAGTGTACCCTCCTCCTGGGCGCTGGCGCATGGCACCTCGCTAACAGACATCTGTAGAGCTGTGGGCTGGGCGACACCTAACACATTTGTGAGATTTTATTATCTCCGTGTAGAGCCTGTGTCCTCCCGGGTACTCACCTGCTCGGTGTCAATCTGCTTGCGGCACCATTCCACTCCAAGGACTGGATGCATGTGCTATTCCCCTCAGGTGAGTTCCTCAGTTCAGAACCCTGGGTTCCTCCAGCACTGTTGATGTCTATGTGGGACTAGGTGCCTCCATGTGTTGTGATTCCCCTTTTCTGGGCAATTCCAGGTGTGTATTTCCACAGTAAGTATCTTCATAGCACGTGTCTTTCCCTTGGCAATCACCTTGCAAGCTCTGTCATTGAAACTTCCACCTTGCAGGCTGGTACCTCTGAGTTCATGTGTATCACCAGCTTTCAGTTAATACCTGCCTTTGTAAGTCCTCCTATGAGCAGGCAGCCTGCTAACTATAGCTATAGGCCTTCACTTGTGCTGGCCTCACGATGGGGTGCTATCACTCACACGGGTCACTGGAAGACAGCCATGTGGCGTTTTTTAAGGGACCCCATTCGTCAGTCTCTTTATGATATAACGTAGAACGTGACCGACTGAAAGGGAACATCTAGGTTACATATGTAACCCTCGTCCCCTGAAGGAGGGAACGGAGACGTTATGTCCCTTTGCCACATCGCTGTTCCGTTGAACGGAATCCATTGGCTCATTTGTTACCACTCGAAGGTGATTGGGCTCTAGGGTGAGACCCCATTCATCAGTCTCTTTCTTCAGTCTTGTCTCTGTTCCCTCCTTCAGGGAATGAGGGTTACATACGTAACCTAGACGTTCTCTAATCAGCAGTAAATTCCATCAGGTGCGTGATTTCACAAAGAGCAACTGCTACTACAAGGGCCGTTGTTAACTGACAAGCTGCACAAATTCACGTTCATTATCAGCTTGGATTTGCGCAGCTTGTCAGTTAACAAAGGCTCTGTGTAGTAACAGCTGCTCTGTGTGAAATCACGCACCTGATGGTATTTACCGCTGATTAGAGAACCAGCTTTACTGGCGAGATACGGATTAAACATCGGCCGATGTTTATCATGCACCCCTGCACTTGATATTACAGTGTTGCATTAGTACACATAAGCATATTGTATAAGTGTATAAATTTGGAATAATTAAGATGAAAAGAAGATAAGATAAAAAAAAATGTTTTTATTTTAATATATTTTACAATACAATATATTCCTATGATGGCGATGCTGAATTTTTAGCCAGCATTACTTCAGTGTTCAGTATCACATTTAGATTAATATTAGATTTAGATTAAGCACCAAGCACTGTTTTCAGCACTGATAATAATAAGAAACAGAGCAGCAAATCAGCATATTAGACTGTAGTAATGTCGGTTGACAATTCAGCTGACATCACAGGAATAAAATACATTTTGAAGTATATTCAGATAGAAAACAGTTCTTTTAAATTGTAGCAAAATTTCAAAATTTTACTGTATTTGTAATACGTATTTTAAAAGCATTTAAAAAATCTAAACTTTACTATGTATCTGTAGTTAACTGGTGATAATTATCAAGAAAATGTGACAGAAATTTCCTACAACAAATGCATTTTGTAATATTAGTAGCATGCATGACTAAAATCTAACAATGTTGTGCCATGCAGATTTTATTTAGTAATCTTGCAGCATCAGGAAAATCCCATCAGTTTGTCTTGCTGAGGTCCACTGGCAGACTTCTCAGCAGTGACCGTGGGAGGTGGCTAGTGTGGGGATTTCCTCCTGTCTCCCACTCGACCAGCAGCTCTGTCTGTTTGTCTCTCTCTCGTTCTCTCTGTCTCCTTATCTGGCATGCTTCTCCTCATCCTCCGCTGTGTGAACCACAACAAAGTTTCTAGCGCCTATTATTTCATCTGATTGCAACTGTATTGCTATCACGAATGGATGTAGAAATAGGCACGTTTCTTGAAATTAGGTCTGTGTCAGGAAACTTATCTCAGCGTCTATTATTAGAGACGTCCCACAACATCTTGAATACAGTTCACCACATATAGGACCAAATCACAAAGAAAGAAACTATGGAATGTGTTACCTAACTGTAAACATGATGATTATCTTTACTTTTTTTAAATTACAGATAGGAAAAACAGAAACTGTTGAAGGTTTTCCAATACGGCCGTAGATGTAACATATATTTTTAAGAATAAATCAAGCTTGCCTTTTCATTTATTCAGTTATTGTTAATGCTACAGTGTGGACAAACACACACTACATGCAAAGCTCTATAAAGCACAGAATATCCTCAGTGCAAGAGTAAAAGCGATGATTTACTTCACTCTTCCTAATGCTTAGACACAGTTTAAACGAAACACATCGATCTATTCAGTCAATGAGATTTATTCCTGAGGAATATTTTCATATTCATATTACTAATATTTCATTATCACTACAACAGTCAGTAGAGTTATGACTGCAATAATGCCCATAGCTCTGTAAATGAATCTTTTTCAAGTGCAATATGAAAAAGCTGTTTATGGAGTCATTAACCTTATAAGTGATATTAAGTACAGGAAGATTTTTCCCCAGACAAAACGGAAGAAGGATAAATTCGACTGACAGGCTTTAAGTATAATGATATTATTAATTCGCTAGGTTGAGGTTTGTGGAAATCGCAATTTGTCAAATTTCAGACTCTCCGACCCAGAGAAGAACTAAAATGATTCATCTTGGTTGATTATCTCATATTGCCAAATAACTCACAAGTCAGTTAGGTTGGCCATTGAGAGTCACTGTGACAAACACTAGATGTTTCCATTGTTTAGATTTCGTAGTTTTAATGACCTTCTTTGGAAAGAAAATATAGTTTTGTGTAAACAAAAAGGCACTAACATAGAAAATCAGTCAGTCTCTCAATGAGCAGTTTTTAAACATTGACGTTAAGAATGAGTTCTTGATGATTGTTGTTTCATGAATTTGATAGTTAAATTATAATGACTGAAGATGATAGCATAAATGTGCTTAATAACATAATGTTATGACGATAATTTGGGTCCTTAATAGTTTTCATTATCTCATAAAATCAATAAAACACTTGAGGTCATGCTGTATTTTGGATCATGCTTTACAGCGAGTAAGTTCACAATACAGCACATACTTTTTTCATTAAATATTGCTCTCATTAAAAATAATAATAATAATATGGCTAAATTGAGTAGCGTCAGGTCATTCATAACTGTCAGTCAACCTGTTGACCTCTGACATCAACACCGTCACACAGCTGTCTAGTCCAGTGTAGTGTTATTACAGGAACAGATTCATTCTGAGGATGGACTTATATATATATATATATATATATTCCTGAATGATCACTTTTTTTGATATTTTGGGATATTTTGCTTCCATACATTGTCTTTTTTCAGACTATTGGAAAGAAATTTAGTATTACATGATGTGGCTGCTTTGATCTGCTGTTTGGAAGTTCATTCTGATGGCACCCATTCACTGCAGAGGATCCAATTCTGAGCAAGTGATGTAATGCTGCATTTCTCCAAGTCTGGTTTGATGAAGAAACAAACTCATTTGTATTTTGAATGTAAAAAAAAATTGGCCTATTTATCCACTTTTATAGCACTTACATGCACCATTCTAACTATATTCTGAAAGATTTTGCTGTGGGGTTTGTTGTTCTTTTATCTTTAGCCTGGCTTACATTTTATTCCTAAACATGGTGAACATTTTTTTTCTTGATGTTGAGAATATTTTCTAACATCCAACTTATATCCATGTAAACAAAATGAAATAAAACAAGATTTTTGAATCTGGCTTTATCCAATATTTTGACTTCTGTTCTGCGAATGTATTTGAATCTATGTATATTTAATAAAGTAGTGCCTTATTGGCATAAACATAATGTTTCAAAAAACATGTAAGTCTAATACACACCAATTGCTTTAACGCACTGTAATTTAGAGAGAATGCATGGTGATATCTATTAGTTTTACACTTTTACCCTATTCATCTGTAGTGTTTTGCTTTATCACTGGTGTTTTTCAAGGCTTGATTCTCATCCACTGGGTATCCACTTTGAACCACTTGAGAAACGTGTGAGAAAGCTGAACACCTGACTGTGGTGAGAGCTGTCTGCTAGTTTAACATGTGTAAGAATATTTGTCAGGCACATTAGCTCACTGTGGGGTTTCCATTGTGTGAAGGGGACGGCCTTCAAAACCCCCATCACATTCCCTTTCTGTCTTCTGTGTAGGAGGCTATGTGGGATTCCCAATACAACAGCTCCAAAAACACACAGGAACCTGCATCTGCTTGTTGACAGAATACCCGTTCTAAGCAGAATCCTTCATGTCGGGACAGATAAGAACACAGAGGACAAAGAAAGCGGTCGAGGAGCAGCAGTTAGTCAGGCAGACTCGGGGAGAGTGTGGGCTGCAGCATTCTGCCTCCTAAGTAGCTGGGGGTCTTCTAAAGCTTGGCCGGCTCATCATTACTTTTCAGGCCAGACTTCAGCCAGGTGAAAGAGGTGACAGGCCATCCTCCTACACACAGATTCCAGTGGACACTGGGCACGCTCTCTCACAGCTGTTAGCTGTTGTGACATGCTGACAGAAGAAGAGCGACAGGAAGAGCAGGGACTGCCACACACATAATGGAGCTTACTAGTGTACTACTGACTCAATACTGTACAGTATGCACTCTACATCGCCTAGGGTAACACATTATTCCCCACTATAGATATTATACTTACATGTCAACTGCCATGCCAGTCATTAAAGTATTAGCTTAATTTCTGCTTACCCTTTTTTTGATGGTCCTCCATCAAACTATAACTAAGTAAACTATAGACTATATGTAACTTTGTAAGAACATATCAACTTATTGTACTAACCCTAACTCTTAGCCTAATCTAACAGTTTACTAATACTATAATAAAGAGAGTTAGCAGACGTCAAATTTTAAGTTTTAACAGGAAGCATTATCCCACAATAAATTATACAAACAGTAGTATATTACAGTGTTGTCACATGACCTCACTAGAGTAAGTTACAATAAGCATTAAAAAAAGCAGTAGAATTTGGCAGTCTAATGAAACAATGTTTCAAGAAAGCGTTGTTAAAATTGCAGCTGATACTTGTCAAAAGTTTAGGGTTGGTATGATTTTTTAATTTTTTAAAGAAGTCACTTATTCTCACCGAGGCTAAATTTATTTGATCACAAATGCAGTAAAAACATTATTATTATTATTATTAATATATACAATTTACAATAACTGTTTTCTGTTTTAATGTATTTTAATTTAAGATAATATATTTCTGTGAAATTTCTGTGAATCATGATCCGTCAGTGAAAGTGACGAAAGTGAAAGTGACGTGACATTCAGCCAAGTATGGTGACCCATACTCAGAATTTGTGCTCTGCATTTAACCCATCCGAAGTGCACACACACAGAGCAGTGAACACACACACACACACTGAGAACACACACCCGGAGCAGTGGGCAGCCATTTATGCTGCGGCGCCCGGGGAGCAGTTGGGGGTTCGGTGCCTTGCTCAAGGGCACCTAAGTCGTGGTATTGAGGGTGGAGAGAGAACTGTACATGCACTCCCCCCACCTACAATTCCTGCCGGCCCAAGACTCGAACTCACAACCTTTCGATTGCCAGTCCGACTCTCTAACCATTAGGCCACGACTTCCCTAAAAAAAATTTTTTCCTCACATTCACCCATTCACTTGGTCAGGTGGAGCCGGGGATTGAACCACCAACCTTCCGGTTTGTAGACAACCCACATGAACCACTGATCCACTACCACCCCAAGAAATTATCATAATATGCTTAATATTTTTTGGGAAACCGTGATACATTTTTGTCAGGATGCTTTGATGAATAAAAAGTTCCAAAGAACAGCATTTATTTAAAATGCTATAACATTATACATTTCATTACAGTCACATTTGATTAATTCAACGCAGTATTATTTTCTTTTAAAAATCTTAATGATCCCAAACTTTTGAACAGTAGTGTAAAATCTGTTTCATAGCATACATCACATAGGAAATGGATAGTCAAGCAAAACACATTGCATTGTGATAGACAGCATTGCACACAGACTGTGTTTGAAATTGAGGTATTCCTTTTGAATAAATATTAGTGAAATTTTTTTAAATGTTATATATTAAGAATGTGTGTAATACGAATATAATCTGGACGTTCTTTATTTGTAATTTTGTTATTTATTGTTATGTGACCTATCAGCATAAGTTGTGTTGCTTCAATACTCCACAACACATCTTCCATGGCCTTACAGGACAGCAAACTGTCCACTGGATACACACTTAAGAATTTCACTGGAAACAGGCTTTCTTCGCATACTGATTTATAAATATTGTGAATTCAAAAATACTGCTCTGTTCACATACTATTTTTCCTAGTATATAGTAGGAAAAACATCTCATTGGTAGGTTTACTTGATAGTAGTGCTCTGTTGGACACTAGTATGCTGACCTGCCCCCTCTCCTTCCTCCTCCCTCCTCCCTCTCCACCCTCCTTCAAGCCCTGTGTCAGTCACACCACCTTGTCCCATCGACCCAGAGGCTCCACCATGGCTTCTAGCTCCCTCCTCTCTGCTGTGTCCACTGGCTCTGCAGGGCTCCCTCTTCCATCTGGCTCTGCCGTGGTCTGTCATCGACCATCCGTCGCCAGAGGACTCCACTCCTCCAGCTGCACCTCGTCCATCCGCCTCTGTCAGGCTCCTTCTTCCCTTCGGCTCCTCCTCGGTCCTCTGTCGCTCCGGCTCCACCATGACCTTCCGGATAACCGCATCTGCATCAGTCGACTGAGCCATATCTTCCACTACGGCCCTCCAGATCCTCCTCGTCACCCTGGCTCATCGGCTCTCCGTCTCCGCCCAAGGCTCCACCATCACCTGCTACGACGCCGTTGGTTGGTCCCCTGAAGTCATCAGCCTTTCCTCCTCAATGGCTTCTCCCTCCGTCGGCTCCACCACGGGTTGCAATTACGGCTATGGCCTGGGTCCCACCTGCGCTGTATGCTCCAAGTCCTACCTCACTCCTTCTGGTCCGCCCTGGCTCCTCCCTCCTTTATCATCTCCCTGGATTCTGTCTGACAGTACCCTCCCATCATGAGCCTTCTCCCAAGGTCCCACCCGTCCCTCCCTCTTTTGTTTCTACAGCGTGAGGAAGCGCCTTCCAGGAGGGGGGCAATATGTCAGGAATATAGACCTGTTTTGCTGTGCTTTCCCACCACTAGTTTCTCCCCTGTGTGATTGTGTCATTTGGTTGAAGTGTGTCTCAACTATTATCCTAATTTATTCTAGTATTTAAAGTGTAGTCTGTCCTGACTAATGTGATTCCTTTGTTTGGTGTCATCCTTACTTTGTTCTAATTGTATGTTCCTGCCTGCCCTATGTTACCACTTGTTTGGATGAATAAAGCCTGTTACTCATTACTCGCATCCACACAGTAGTAACTGTGACAGGCAGGCTTTAAGATGGTTTATATCCAACCTGTCCAATTGCTATTACTTTGTCCATTTAAATGGGGAATCATCTCAATTAATTCCAGTCAAGTATGGAGTGCCACAAGGATCTGTCCTAGGCCTCTGCTATTTTCAATATACATATTGCTCCTTGGTAATATTATTAAAAAATACGGGATTAGTTTCCATTGTTATGCTGATGATACTTAACTATATATTTCAACAAGACCACAAACGTCTAAATTACCTAAGCTAACATAGTGAGTTAAAAATTTAGAAGATTGGATGACTAATAATTTTCTCCTATTAAATTTGGATCAGACAGATATATTACTTATTATAAAATATACAAACATTAAACAATCTCTTTTTTTTTTATTTGCATCTCGATTTTTACTGTATGTTTCTGCCATATGGACATCAACTTAACCGCTGAGAAGCTACTGCTATAATGTATATAAAGTTGAATTTCCTGTTAAGCTACTTTGCAACGATTTGAATTGTAAAAAGTGCTAGACAAATAAACTTGAAACAAATTGAATGGAAAAGCTAAGCATTCAGAAAAAATTCTAACAATACAGAATGCACATACAATATTTCTGACAAAAGAAGAGCAGTGTGATTAAATGCTCTTCTGAACATTAAACACCTAGCTGTGGTGCTTCAGAACATCACATAGCTAATTTCCAGCTCAGAAGACATCATTCTTGTACTAAATAAAGGATCGGTCACACAAATGTCAACTTAGCAGCATGTGAAACAGGTTCACAATGATCCCACACATACAAGGCAGTTATAGGATCGCTTTGAAGGAGAAAAGCAGGCAAACTTTGCACCTCAGAGGCCACAACAAAGGCAGCTCTGTTCCAGTGGCCTGCTGTACATGAACAGACAGACTATTTTTCAATGAGTTATGACTCGATTCACATTTGTCCGCTATCTCGATGGACACCCACAGTGTTCTAGCGACTGCATTCTGATACAGTACACAAAACACAGAGATTCCCTGCTAAATATGGGATATTTACACTTAGAATCAACATGACAGGCTTGTGAATCACAAACATTGCATTCACATGTCTTATATTTTGTGGAAGAATACAGTTTCAAATGTCTGTTGAAATGTCTCAAATGAGATCTCTTTAATATATCAATTGTTTCTTTTGCAAAGCAATGAGATTAAATGAAGAGCAAATTATTTTTGCCTCTGCCTCCCGTCTCCTATGTTGAGTTTCTAAAGAGACCTCAACAGAATCTCAAACTATGCCCATGCCCATTTTTTCAATCAAATTCTTGCCAGGCCAAATTATCTGAGCTATGCCATCAACATTCATTGACTCATCGAATTGTGTCTTTATATGTATTCCTCCTGAGGAAATTTTTGATAGGCAGATGAGACGATGAATCAACATTGAACTAAACTGAACCAAATAATAGTTCACTATTATTTGATAATAATAGTCACTCCTATCTTCTTTCTCTGCTAATGTCTCCACTGCTAAAATGACATACTACCTTAACAACATTAACAATTCGTCTAACTCTCGCATGCTTTTTAAAACATTTTCCTCACTTCTTTGTCCTCCTCCTCCCCCTCCTGCTTCATCTCTAATAGCTGACGACTTTGCAACGTTTTTCATTAATAAAATTAAACACATTAGTGCACATTTTCCACACCACAATCGGTCAAGCTCATATCACCAGCAAACTTACAGTCATTTACATACTTTTCTTCACTCTCTGAGGCAGAAGTCTCAAAACTCATCCTTTCTAATCACCCTACAACTTGCCCGCTTGATCCTATTCCATCTCATCTCCTTCAAGCCATTTTTCCTGCAGTTGTACCTGCACTCACTCACATCATCAACACTTCCCTCCACACTGGTGGTTTCCCCTCATCATTTAGACAGGCACGTATAACTCCACTACTTAAAAAACCCAACCTCAATCCATCTCTTTTAGAGAACTACAGACCAGTTTCCCTTCTTCCTTTCATTGCAAAAACACTTGAACGAGCTATGTTCAACCAAGTCTCTACATTTCTCACACACAACAACCTCCTTGACAGCAACCAATCTGGCTTCAGAAGTGGACATTCAACTGAGACTGCCTTGCTCTCAGTTGTTGAAGCTCTAAGACTGGCAAGAGCGGAATCCAAATCTTCAGTACTTATCCTGCTTGATCTGTCCGCTGCTTTTGACACGGTTAACCACCAGATCCTCCTATCAACCCTACTGGCAAAAGGCATCTCAGGAACCACACTTCAAGGGTTTGAGTCTTACCTATCAGATAGGTCCTTCAAAGTATCTTGGAGAGGTGAGGTGTCCAAGTCACAACATCTAACTACTGGGGTGCCTCAGGGCTCAGTTCTTGGACCACTTCTCTTCTCTGTCTACATGGCATCATTAGGTTCTGTCATTCAGAAACATGGCTTTTCATACCACTGCTATGCTGATGACACTCAACTCTACCTCTCATTCCATCCTGATGATCCGACGGTAGCTATTCGCATCTCAGCTTGTCTAACAGACATTTCTTCCTGGATGATGGACCATCACCTTCAACTCAACCTTGCCAAGACGGAACTGCTTGTGATTCCAGCAAACCCATCGTTTCATCACAATTTCACCATCAAGTTAGGCACATCAACCATAACTCCTTCAAAAACAGCTAGAAGCCTTGGAGTTATGATTGATGATCAGCTGACTTTCTCAGACCACATTGCTAAAACTGTCCGATCCTGCAGATTTGCTTTATTCAACATCAAGAAGATCAAGCCCTTTCTTTCGGAACATGCTGCACAACTCCTTGTTCAAGCTCTTGTTCTGTCCAGTCTGGACTATTGCAAAGCCCTCTTGGCAGGTCTTCCAGCCAATTCTATCAAACCTTTACAATTAATTCAGAACACGGCAGCAAGATTAATTTTTAATGAGCCAAAAAGAATACATGTCACACCTCTGTTTATCAATTTGCACCGGCTTCCAATAGCTGCTCGTATAAAATTCAAGGCATTGATGTTTGCCTACAAAACTACCACTGGCTCTGCACCTATTTACCTAAATTTGTTACTTCAGACTTATGTGCCCTCTAGAAGCTTGCATTCTGCAAGTGAACGTCGCTTGATTGTGCCATCCCAAAGAAGCACAAAGTCACTTTTACGGACTTTTAAATTAAATGTTCCCTCCTGGTGGAATGACCTCCCCAACTCAATCCGAGCAGCTGAGTCCTTAGCCATCTTCAAGAATCGGCTTAAAACACATCTCTTCCATCTTTATTTGACCCTCTAACTTTAACACTCACTATTCTAATTCTATTCTTTAAAAAAATCTAACTACATTTCTAATCTTTTTATATTCTATTTTCTTTTCATTAATTATGCAATTGTATGTGTGTGTGTGTATGTGTAAAGACCTCTAACACTAGCTTGCTCTATTCTTTTTTTATTCTATCTGTTTTCTTTATATTATATTATTTAAAATCCCATTCTAGGTGTACTGTGTTAACCTAACTGAGACTTGTTATAGCACTTATATATCATTGCTCTTTTGTTGTTTTTGATTGCTTCCACTGTCCTCATCTGTAAGTCGCTTTGGATAAAAGCGTCTGCTAAATGAATAAATGTAAATGTAAATAATGACACTATTGTCTTCTGTAGAGCTGCTGTACAAGTAAAACTGAAACTGCTTAATAACTGTGACAATTTAATAACAAATTTGGCAACACTGGCACTGTTATTTTTGATTCTGTTTATTACCATGAAGCGGCTTTGAAACAATCCGTATTGAATAAAGTGTTATATATTAAGTGTTTACTTAAAAGTAAATAAAGTCACATGTGATTTGAAGGAGTAACTTCTGAGCAATATAAATTAAATGTAATATAATTGAATGTAAAAAAATAAAATAAATAAATAAAATTAAAATGCAGCAAAAGGCTGATCAATTATTTTTGTATGAAATGTGCATTGCCCGGGCTTATATGACTCTGAGTGTTGTGAGTGTATGGCTTGGCTGTGTTTAGGCTGTGATTCATGAGGTTGTATCTGATCCAGTTCTGTTCTCTATTAGTAGTAATTGAAGAGCATTTGGATAAGCAAGTGGCACTTGAGAACAAAAACAAGCTGATGCTGATGACGTCACCCGTTAATAAGTGCATTCTTTGAATGAACAAAATATTATGCTGTGCAAGGAATATCCAACTGTTCGACAGAAAAACACAGCATATAATGTTGACTGTGTCTTTGATGTATGCACATTATATAGATTCAGTGCTTTTCACATTGTTACACTGACCAAAGTGTCTGAGGGATATCAAATACCCCCTTATATGTTATATTGGGACATTTTATATCAGAGGTCTTACTACTATGTACTAACATTTAAATAAATCATCTGATACAATGCACTTAATGTTCACATACTCGTTTTTACACTGTAGTTACATTTAAAAACAAACAAACAAACAAACAAAAAAAGTAATTACATCTATACAGTGTAAAAACAAACAAACAAATAAAGACAAAAACACTGGAGTATGCTTTAGAAGAACATACAATTTCAGTCTTCCTACGTCAAAATTTCATATTTAATTCAATGTGTTACTTGCTGTTTCTTTGTAATTACTTTTTTTCTTTTTTTTTTACTGCAGTGGCAAACATTTATAACAATCAATAACAAACAATAACAAACGGGGACATACTGTCAGCACATAAGAGTCAAATACAAAGGAATTTATTAAGAGATGCCATCAGTGCCTTTGTATATTAAAATAAATATATGTTTATACTTTATACTAATTTATATTTATTAAATAATATTAACATTTATACTTAAATAATAATCAGGGACAAGGATTTTATGCAAAGAAAAAATACTTTTATCTGTGTTGATTAGCCGTTTTTTTGCGTCATTTAAATGACATTAGAAAGGAATACGGTTACGCTAATTTACCATATTTAGATGATACTCCAAAGAACTTCATATTATATATAGAGGTCTAAAAAAAATTCCAATTTGCATTGCTATGATGTCAGGTCCAAAACACACGGTATACTTTTTTGGTTAAAGGCGCCCTCTAGTGGTGAGATCACATCACAGCAGTCCAGAACAGATTTTAAACACGGTTTCATCTAGTGAGACACGTCTAAAGAGATTAAAACATGTCGTTTATTATGTATGTGATATGATTTCGCGTGATTTACTGAGTATAATGACTTAAAGAAAAGCGCTGTCACGTCACGCGCGTCGCTGTAAGGTGACGCGGTGGTGACGTCGCGCGTTGAGGGGGAAGTTGTTGTTTTTGCTCGTCTGTTGTAGCAGTGGATCAAAACAGCAGCCGGTGAAACCAGAGTCTCTGGTCCCGGAATAAAGACAATAATGTGCCAATGAGTTTCTCGTGCAGTTGAGGCTGTAGTTGATGAAGGAATGGAGGTGCTGGACAGTCCTCTCAATCTCGTAAGTGTCTGTTTACAAGCCACATTAGCATGCTAGCATCCGTTAGCATAGCCGCATTTAATCTCTAAACAAATTTAATATTAATCTGCGAAGAGGCTGCCCTGGTCTTTAATTCATTTAACCGTCATGTGAAGACTTTTTACAAACCTTGTGTTATTTTAATGTAACGTTAGTCGGTTTTAGTTAGAGTCCATATGTGTGTTTGTTTACTGCTGGCACCTGATCACTTTTAAACAAACGTACACACTGATTTATGACTCGAGATGTGTGCTTTATTATTTCCCAGAGTCTTACTTTACTGTTGTCTCTTCGTGATATAATCCTGAAATCGAGAGTTGTGATTAAATGCAGCAAATTTTAATATATATTTATAGATACATTTCAGTGACAGCTGGGTCCAAAGATCACTAAATTCTTCTATTTTGCACCCCTCCCCCATTTTTTGTAGTTTAATAAAATTTTACCAATTGTATTATTGGCTTAACAACAAAGCAGTAAAAATAAGAGAAAATATTTTTTGTTCTTTGGATATCTCTCTCCCTTTGTTAAAGGCACAATATGTAATTTTTCTGCTTTAAAAATAGCAGATATCACTATATCTATGTTATATATTTTTTTTTGTTGTGTACTTACATTATCCCGACAGTTTCCACGAACTTTAAAATCCGGAGAAAATTATAGTTTAATTAGAAGACACGGCACGTTTCTTTATTTCCGTTTTGTCGCCCGTCTATGGCGTCATATAAACTTTGACCCCTCTAGTTTATCTAACTTCCTGCGGAACCGCCAAATACAAAGGTGAACAGAAGCAAAGACGAGACGAAGAAGAAAAAGTAGTAGCTAGCCTTGGTCGAGACTATTATATTTTATATTTATATTGTTTATATTCGTATTTATACCTCAATCAATAACTTAGTTATGGATCATGATTATGCTTTGCCTGCACGTTCTGTGAAGCGCAAACATACGGGTGAAATAAATGACCTGAGAAGGTTTTGGGACGAAGAAGAAACGAGACACGGGTAAATATTGGAGTTGCATTTCCAAGATAGAGAGAGCTTCGTGACAAGCTGAAACTACAGAGAGATGCTTGCATTCTAATAAACAGGTATGCATCCATTCAGCTAACTAACGTTACATCTATCCGTATATTTTGTGAAACGATGATGTCTTGTGTAAAACGCAGACGGACTAGCTCTCATGTAGAGTATAATGTAAATCTACATGTGTTCTATATCTAGCTGGATAAAGTAGCTTTCAATGCAGTTCACTATATCTTGTTCGATATCATAGTATAAACGTAGCCTAATTATAATTATTAACGAAAGGCAACCGTGTTTTTTTTAAACATATATTACTACTAGCTAGATTGAATATTGATTTGATAGGGGTCTGATAATTCATATATCTCTCCGTTCGAAAATACGTGATTGTCAAAATACTAAGGCTGGTGACACACTGGCTGCGTGGCGTCTCTGTTGCGTGCCAGAAGCGCGGCGCGCTGCTGCTGCTGCTGTAGGTGACATATGGCGTTGATCCACTTGTCCGACATGACTGTCGCGTGGTGTCGCGACGCCTCCCCACATTTGTACGTTGATGGGCGTTCCTCTGTTTGCTGCTATGGGCGTGGTTTAACCCTAACCATCCTAATGTTACCTGCTATCATAAATACTACTAGCATATGAACCCGTTTCTGCAGATGTACATATGCTGTCTGCTATGAATCAATTAACATTTTATTTAACACAATACAAACTCATAAAACCCACCAGGGACTCCAACGACCTCTGCCACCCTTCTCCATGCGGAACTGCGTAGCTCGTTGTCCCTATATGACAATAAAGTCGGATCATATAAATTAGGGAATCCTGCGACAGCCACAATCAGTTTCTCCTCCATTTTGTACTCTGGAACTAATATAAAGTTTCCGCGCATTTTTGAAGTAGGATGTGACCTGCGAAGAGACTTCCCTCCGTCTCCATATGCTCTACTTCTATTGGATAGACGCGCCGCGTTTGACAGACTTCATTTGCATAAAGATGGGCATCGGCCAGCTTTTTGACGCGCAGCACTTTTTCAAATGAAGCGCCGCCTTCCCGGAATGCTTTGCGGGTGCGACAAAGTCGCGTGACGTCACCCATAGGAATATAGTGGAGTGTGACAGAAGTGTCGCACGGACAAGTGGATCAGCGCCGATAGAGGGAGACCGCCGACAGACCAGGCTCTTGTCTTCATGACAACAATATCTATACTTCATGTTGAACATATATATAAAGCCTACTGATAAAGGACACCGTCAACAGTATTGACGGCAAAATAGACTTATGTTTGACAGGTGCAATATTTGAAAATCGATAATTATTTATTTATTTATTAAATTACATTTGTATCTAAATTTATGTCAACCTATAGATTTTCAAACATCAAAATGTTATGAATTAATATGTATTTGTGTACAAAATTACATATAAACATATTTTCCTATTATATTTTGCCTGGAAACGCTTCCAACACGCTTGCGTGTCGCGTGAAAAATAGGCGTCGGTTCTATTTCTAGCATGCACACGTTTTCCGCGCGGCTCAAGCCGCGCCTGAGATGCGCGTCTCACACAGGCAGTTTGCAAGCTCTAACCTATTAACATGGGAGCCGAATTAAAAACTGACACGCCACGCAGCTGAGACGCTTGCGCCACGCATCCAGTGTGTCGCCGGCCTCAGTTAAAATGAGTGAGGAATGTGGGGAGCGACAGAGCGCGTGTTCCAATGAACAACAACTCCCATGAGCCTAGGCTCTTTCCCGACGTCATCAAAGTACGTCTCTTGTTATTGTTTTGATTGAGTGACCCCTGGTGGCCAAAAATTCCATACTGCGCGTTTAACAGAATTGTAATATTATGTTGGAATAAATGCCAGTATAATAACACGAACTGAAATGAACAAAAAAATAATGTAATAACAATATAAATGAGTATTATATTTAATAAACTCTAATTTAATAAGTATTCCATTAGAACATCTTCCTCTTGTGAAAAAGTACACTTCAGCATACTCTTGAAAAGAGTACTTATGGAAAAATATACTTTTAATAATAGTATATTTAACTGCAAACTGAATGTAATGTTAAAAAACACTTAGGCTATTGCATGTAATTATATATATATATATATATATATATATATATATATATATATATATATATATATATATATATATATATATATATATATATATATATATATATATATATGTTTACATCTATTTAAAAAAGCAAGTATTTGAACTTGACCCACTTGAGTAGTACATTTGTATGCTATTTCATGGTTCTGTTCTCTTTGAAATAGGTTTAATGTGTGTTCTGCTTAATGTACTGTGTTTATGGGAAGCTAAATATAATTTGTTTAATCTTGTTTTTGTAATGGTGATGATGTAATGTAGTGCATTTAAAATATAATAATTTGAAATGTAGTATCAAATCACACTATACAGCAAAGGTACCTTACATGTGTTTTAGTGTGTTAGTCACATCTAAATAAGTTTGATTCTTTAAAGGATGACTTTTTTTCAAAAGTACTTTTCTTTATTGTTTTACATAGAGTATTTCAATGGAAAGATTTCCCATATTTTTTATATAATAAAATATATGTATTTACAAGTTGAAAGTCAGATTTTCAGCATGGTCTCGATGCCACTGTAAACACTGGATACTTGTGCGTTGGGATAAATATGTTGATGATTGACTGGGTGTGTGATTAAAGGTCTTCATTAAAATCTGAGTTCACATTTAGTCCTTGAGTGAAATGAGATTAACAGTGGAGGGTCTGAGCATGAGACTTGAGTTCCTAATGATCTCCTTGGACTGCTAGGTGAACTACAGCAAAATCGAAGGAGATCATAGCTGGAACTGGAGTGGTGGAGGTATGATAAGAACAAGCCACATCGGTTTATACACCCATCAATTGAGATACGATGAACTGTCCTTTAGAATCTCATGTAGGTTTAGAGTTAATCAGGGGAAATGAACTGTCATTGAGGATCTGCACTGTGTAAATAAACTCATAATGAAATAATGTCATCTCTTTCAGGCCCATCAACAGTGCAGGAAAGCAGACCGCTTGCTGGCTGCAGGGAAATTTGAAGATGCCATCTCCTGCCACAGAAAAGCTGCAGGTTAGTTTTGGTTGTAAGCTCTATTCGGACACTAATTGTTTCTCATGGGGACATCTGTGAAAATAAATTTACACGACTCCTGGGTGATAAAACTTGGGGTTCGGGTTTAGTTCTGTGATCCCGCTAACCTGGCAGTGTGGTCAGTCACATGATTGTCAGCTGTAAACAAAATGTGTTATTGTTTGGATAATTCATTTTTCTTCATATTTATTTTAATATGAAAACACAATCCCGATTGTTTTTTAATTATTAAAATATCTAGTTAAAAAGAGAAATATTGATGCACTATATTTTAAATTGCATTCTGTCCTGCATTTTATCTCTAAAAATGATGGATGTTATTTAAAAAAAGTGGAATGTAGCAGAAATAAACTCTTGACCAGGGTACTTGTTAGACTAGTAAAATGAATTTAATCCAATGAAGTAAAAAAAAAAAAGTCTAAAGAATTAAAACTATTTCATAGGGATGGACAATATCAATATATACTGCAATATCATTTTTTACAATAACAGTGATATGATTTTTTTAACACATTTCCAATAATTCATTACCAGTATTTCCCATACGTTTATTTATTTGTGGCGTTTTACGTCGTAGGATAAACATGAACACTGCATATTTCAAAATAAAAATGTGGCGTGGGTGTTTTATATGAATGTATTAAAAATGTCTTCAGAAAAGTTTCGATGGCATTTTTATCTCATAAAGTAGCTTTCATGAGTACAGCGCTGCTTTGTTTACAGCCATTACCTGGGAAACCACTGTTTCTGCTGCTCCAAAAGCGCCCCCTGTAGGCAGAGAATGGATTTGCATTTTCTATAAGCCCGTCCCCAGCATCAAGTTTTTGTTGTTACTAACTCTTTTTACTGTTTTTACTGCAGCAACTCTGAGCTATTTTAATATTCTTCATCCTGGCTGAAGCACTTCTCCTTCAATATTTAAGAATAACTGGCCTATATTATAGTTTAAAGTTAAAGATATTAATATTAATAAGGTGTGTCTGAGAGTCTTATGTTTATGTCAAGTGATTTCACATGTCTTGTTTGTATGAAGGCTAAATGCAAGTTAAGGCAAGTTTATTTATAAAGCACATTTCATACACAATTGTAATTCAAAGTGCTTTACATAAAAGGAAGTAAAATAAACAGAAAAAAGTATAATCATAACAATAAAACCAAGGATTTTTTTAATGGTTTAAAAATTTATTTAAAATGAATAAAAACTTAAATATAGTAAATGATTATAAATAAAATACAGTGCAGTCAGTTTGGACGTAGCCCAGTGCTCATTCAATAAATGCATAGCTAAACAGTCTGGAGTTGGCATAATACTGCAGGAGGCATAATAGCTAAAAGCGGACTCCCCATGTTTTGTGTGAACCCTTGGTTTTTCTAACTGACTCTATCATTATGATCTGAGTGGTTTGTTAGACTTATATTTACTGAGCATATCTGCACTCTATTTAGGTCCTAGGCCATTGGGTGATTTATAAACAAGTAGACTTACTTTAAAATCAATCCTAAATGTAACTGGAAGCGATTGCAAGGACCTGAGGACTGGTGTGATATACTCAGATTTTCTGCTTCTAGTCAGAATCCTGGCAGCAGTGTCCTGGATTAGCTGCAGTTGTCTAATGGTCTTCTTGGGAAGGCTGGTGAGAAGACCATTACAATAGTCCACCCTGCTGGTGATAAAGGCATTAACAAGTCTTGACTGGAAACAAGAAATCTAATTCTTGCAATGTTTTTGAGATGATAGTACTGCTTTGACATGACTACTGAAACTAAGCTCTGTCTCCAGAATCACAACAAGATTCTTAACTTGATTTTTAGTTGTTTGACCCCTTTAGAGTCAAGGTATGCATTCATCTTGAGTATTTTAGCTTTATTTCCAAATGTTTCATTAATGCATTGGCAGAGGGATTCAATGGGGCTGTAGTCATTTGGTGATGAGGCTAGGTAAACCTGGGTATCCTCTGCATAGATGTGATGGGCAGTTTGGTTTTTTAGCATTATTTGACTTAGTGGGAGCATATACAGGCTAAACAAGAGCGGTGCAAGAATTGAGCCTTGTGGGACTCCACATGTCATGGACGTTCACTTAGACTTGTGCTTTTCTATACTTGCATAATAACCTCTCTTTTCTAAGTATGACTTGAACCATTTGAGGAGGATCCCAGAAAGCCAGACCCTGCTTATTTGTCTGTTTTTATTTTTAAAATATTCTGTAGTTTTATAGGAGGTTTCATAGACTTGGCAAATAATTATTTTTTAGCATTTTTTTTTTTTGTTCTTGGCAGTTTTTCGGAGGCTTTTTTTGATATTGTTCATAACGATATCAGAATTCGAATATTGTATTGACTGGAATTAAGAAATATATTGTGATACATTTTGCCCATATCATCCAGCCTTAATACTTCATGGTGATTTTATATAAATCTACATAATAAATATTTGAAAAATGTCATTAGGTTACATGTTTATGTTCTGTTTTTTTTTTTTTTTTTTTTTTTTGTTAACAGCTCCCATTCCTTGTAGTGGAGCTGTAGTTTCATCTTTTCATTAATCAAAATTTTCATATTTCAAATGTATTCACTTTACCATGAAGTGCAAAAGTTAGCATACACTGCTTGGCAGTGGTTAAGAAGGATTTACAGAAAAACTGAATTGATCTCTTGTAAAATCACAGATGTTGGTACCACACAACCTTGGTACTTGTCAAAAAGCAGTAGGTCATTCAGTTGTACTTTTGTACACAGGTGGAGGGAGAAAAACAGACATTCTGGATTCGAACAGCAATAAAATCACAGACTAACCTGTGTAAATGTTAAATGCCTCCCCATGAGAAACAATTTTTATGTGTAAGGCATAGTGTCCTTAGGTTTGTCTCACAAAGAGCACCAAAGCTCGGCGAGTCGAATTTGAGGAGGCTAAACAATATTCTTGTACAGTTTTTGAGTACCACTGAGCTCATGTTCAAATTGGAAGAGTGTGCTTAAATAACTTGTAATGTCTCCACAGAACTTCTCAAGGATGCCATGAAGCTCACCAAGTGTGAACAGGTATGCCTAGATGGTCTTCGTTTTCTTTATTATTTATCGTGGATAAAATTGACAATAGCCGCTTTTTCCACTATCGGGACAAACAGTTCTAAGAACTGTCGGGTACATTTCCAGTTGTATTTCCACATGAGCCTGGTATAGCGCGGCACGATTACGATTAGGAAGCATTTGCATTTAATGACATTATACGGTTAGTAAGTGAATTTAACGAAGTTAATATCAGATAAAAAAAGGAGTCCCAAAAACAGAAATATCTGATCATCCTCCATATCGCTGTTTACATTACACTTGTGTCCCATATTATCCCAGATTGGCATGGAATGTAACGGTTAAGCAAAAAGAAACCGTTCGGCCCAATAGTGGAAAAGCAGCTTATGAGATGTTTCTCTCCTGTTAGGCTCACTTGTCTCTGGAGCTTCAGAGGGACAGTCACATCAAGCAGCAAAGGCTAATCGAGGAGCAATGGAAGCAAGCAAAGCGAGAGAACAAGCCCAGAATGCTCCAGCACGTTCCCGTCTCAGACCAGATGCCACGCCGCCACCTACAGCCGGCTGGAGCCACCACAGATGTTTCCCAACCCTCCGAACGAGAGTACGACACCTGGCTGTATCTTCTAAAAAACAAAGGCACTGTCCCAGAGCCCTGTGCCGGCAGTAAAGCCCAGAAAGACGACAAGACCCGTTTAGAAGAGCAGCAGACAACCATCGATGACCTGCGCAACCTGGTGGACCGACTGGTGTCTGAAAACGAGCAGCTGAAACGGGAGAACGAGCAGCTGCGGGCGGAGAACGCCCGGCTGAAGAAGGAACCCTATGCCGATGCCGACTTCGTGGAGCGGTCGGAGCTATGGGTGCTTCCGCAGACAGTCGAGGAGCGCAAGGCCAAGGACATTCCCATCCCACAGCTCCCTCCGCTGGAGATGCCCACTCAGGAGATCTCTCTGGAAGACCTGCCCAGCCTGGAGCTTCCTGAGGACATCCAGCAGGAACTGCAGGAGCTGCTGGATGGGGAGAGGCTGTGACCTCTCACACTCAAAACACGCACCAAAGGGAGACTTCGATCGCCGTTGCATGCCAGAAAACATGCAGAGGAAACATGGTGAAGCAGCCCGGTGACGTAAATGACGGTTCTCGCAACAGTCGGGTTCACGACTTCTCAGTGGCGCCCCATAGCGATTGGATGTACAAGGAAAGATGAACTCTTTTTGAAGTATGTGTGCCTTTTTGAACATTTCTAATGCATTTTTTTTTTTTAAGAAGTACGAGTGAAAAGGGATTTCGAAGTTTTTTTCGAACACTGTTATCAGACTTTTTATCAGCAGGTGAATTTGCCTCTTGCAAAATCCCACTTTCATTCAAAAACTGTTTCCTACACATACACTGTGAACTACATGTGTGTGAGTGTGTTTGTGTGAGGGTTTTGTGCAGTATCTGTTGACCAGCACCATTGTTGTCGACGTTGTAGTTATGCAGTTTCAGTCATCTATCAATAGCTCAGATTTAGGGCATAGAGGAAGCCGAGAGGCCTCAATTCAATTAGTTATGCATTCCGTTTCCGTACACTAATAACCAGCTTGCAGCACTTGTTTTGCCTTATTGCAATTAGTACGAAGGCCCAGTCATGATGTCATCTCTGGATGATTTGTAGCATCTTATTAAACAAAAACAGTGGTGGATCATTTCTACAGGAGACTTAACATGAGCGTGAGACTATTGCATTTGGAACATTAAGCAATAATCTGGTCAAGTGCTACAGAATCACTCATTCACTTTTTTGTTTCTCATCTCCGCTGGGTCATTCTTCAGACGCAATGCAGACAGCATAGGAATGGACATTTCCTGAAAGCTTGGCTCTGTACTGTACTCATCAATCAAAGATTGTCTGGGTCACGGTGTTAATATTTTCAGGTAACTGATTGCACAATCATACCTTGCTCTAACAATAAACCAGGTTCACTCCTCACATTACTCAAAAACTACCAACATGTGCCAGACGCGCCTGGGAAGAAATGAATTTATGGCTTATATTTGTCATGAAGAGGGAACCAAATCCACATTTTGCTCTTTTTATTGTTATTTTGTTTTTAATTCAATGTTTAATTACTGGTTTATCACAGTAATCAGGGTGCATCAGATTTTATTTTACTCTGTTTTTTGATGTAAAAATCGATGAAAATCGTATGACGAAAATGTTTTGATGCATGAATGGCTGTTCTACGGTAGCTGTAAGCATATGATTTAGATTTTGAAGACAAATTTATGTATAATTCTTTTGTGAGTTTACTTGTTCTGACAAGAATTAAAGATTTTAACAAGTGACAGCATAAATCTGTATTCAGTTATATTGAAAGTATACAAAACATTCCATCCAGTCTATCGAGTATGAGCTCGCAAAAGCTGCATGTATATATATATATATATATATATATATATATATATATATATAGGCCAAACATTGAACATGTAATCTTGAACCGTTCATCTTGTCAAGAAGGCAAAAGACAGGCAGATTTTTGATAAATCCATTTTAATGGAAAATGTAAAACCCCTTTGAACTTCAATGTACAAAGCATGTAACATTTGCACTTTAAAATTTGAAATTGAAGCAAGCCATGTTTAAAAAAATACATCAGTGAATGTATATATGTATATATTTACACCGCATAGTACGATTTGCTTTTTCCATTGAACTTCAAAAGTTCGCCATAGTAAATCTGAACATAAAAAGGAGAAAGAAATGAGTTATTTCTTAAATAAATTACAACTTTTTTTTGTAAATGTCTCCATTTTACAGTGAATACTTCTTAGTAAAATGCTGAAGCGAGTTATTCATTAAGTCTTTCTTTACATAATAGAACTTTACAATGTTTACAGTTGTTTGGCAGTTCTTTTTCTCAAAAGATATGGCATGAGGACATGAGACAGCGGATCTCTCTCACAGTAACTCCAAGTCTCCAAAGTAGTGAGCGCCATCAGAAATCCATAAGCAAACTGTACAAGTCACATTTACATTATTTGATCGAGAACAGAGCACAGAACTCCTAAAAATAAATATGATTCTCCACTGAAACTATACAGTATGAAAGAACAAAATGGGAACGAACAAACAAACACTAGATTCTTCAGATGTGTGGCGTGTCGATCACAGTCATCCTGATGCGCTATACTGCTGTGGTGTCAGTAACAAATAAATACAGTTTACTGGTGGTTTTTCTCTGCTTGGCACTGGAGGTTCGCGGTGTGACCGTTAGTGTGCATATTTGGGGGAACGTGTCAACGAGTGTCATGAGTTCGTCTCCTCCTCTTCCTCGGCACAGCTCCTCTTTAATGTTCCCACAGCATTCTTCACGCAGTGGTAAAAGATGTTCTTGACCTGAGAGAAATGACAGGCTGTTAGAATCACATGACAATTGTAAAATTGCACCTATAAAAATGTGCTAAAATGAATACAGTATGTTTAAACCTTAATGTACATCTCAATTTTACTCTCGCTTTACTACTACCAGCTGCTCATGTAAAAAGATAATGGAGATAAAATGTGCACTTTTGCATCCATCTACAAAATATTATGGTATAAAAACCATAAAGGAAACGTCATAATTCATCAGCAATCAGTTGGTATAAATGTGCGGTATTCATCGTTGGCGAACTGCTCTGAAACCTCGAAGGGAATCTCGTGTCTAACAATGCATCTGAAAATATGAAATGTTTTCTGTTTTCAGGAGTCTATTTTCAAGAGTATTTGAGTTTATAATGAAAGTGCCAGCAATCAGACTACATGCACACTGATACAAACATTTATAAACGGTAATAAAAGAAAACAAAGGGCAGTCTTCTCACAAGACACAACCTGATGAGCGACAAATCACAGAGACTAGATTCAGTTCAGGCCTTTATATTTCAATAAATGTTGACATGCTGTGATATTTCCACTCTACCTGTAGCTTATCTTCATAGTTGATTTCCTCTTTGGAGGATCTGAGTTCCTGGGTTAAGTGGAACGAATGCACCACGTGCTCTGGAGAGACGAAGTCATTGATCACCTGGACGCAGCTGTGCAGGTTCTGCACCTGTATGGATGAGAGACACAAATGTGAGTGTGAACTGATGTTACATACTGTATATCATAAAGATGATGGTGCTCTGAAACTTCAGATCATATTAAACAATATCTACTACATGCCTTCATTCATCTGACTGAAAAAGTGTATAATTTGGCAAGTAAAAAGCCTTTTAGCATAATTATTAAAAGGACAGTTGTGCTATATGTCGGTGCACTAACCACTTAGGCTTTCAGCACGGATAGAATTTCATCTTACTTTTTGTCCATATAAATATCATCAACTGCACCAAATTGCATATTTTGCTCAGTTTTAGTTCTCTAAATATATATACTTGTGTAAATATTATTTATTATTTCATATGTCAGGCTTTACAGGATTGAAGTGAAGTTACAAGCATTAGCAGATTTGTGTTTTTTCTTTTTCTTTTTTATAATTCAATGACATTCTGACAAAGTCTTGCTTAAGTGTCTGATCAATTTTTAACAACACTGAAACAAAACAGTAAGATTTGTTGCTTTACAAGTCAATCAAGTGGGGGTTTTGGTCTGGATAATCAATAACAAAACATATGCCCCAGAACTGAATATATATATATATATATATATATATATATATATATATATATATCATGATTTGCGCACGTGGTATCAGTGGTTTGAGCAACGGCAGAAAAAGAAGGAGTGCAATGAGACCTGGTGCAGAGCTCCAGCAGGGATCAGGACTGAATCGCCCAGAAACTGCACCACAGTCCAGCCCTGAATGGCGTATTCTTCCAGCAACCGTTGACGTAGCTTACGGCTCAAGTACCAGCCTGGCTCACGGATGGGGTCGTGATCCACTGGGATCTCCGCGCCCTGCTCTTTAGCCACCTGTCATGTCCAAACACACACAAACACTGAGTTCAGACACAGCAGCACGTGCACTGAAGATCTGCACATTCATATGAAATCAATCCTCTAAAACGTCCTTGTGCTTGAGCAAAAGGTTTTATGAGGACACACACTCAGAGAGAGAGAGAGAGAGAGAGAGTGAGAGAGAGTGAGCGAGTGACACTGCAATGATCCACTGTATTATTTCAAAATCAGTGGAGAAATCAAATCAAAATAACCTTGTGCAGGAACTCTTTAATCTTCTCGCCATCTTTGCTCGTGTAGATGTGCCACAAGGCTCCGGGAGTCTCGCTGGAGTCCTTTAATCTTTTCTTCACGCTGTCATCCAGATCTTCCTCCTCCAGCCTCTTTAGCACTCCTGTGTGTTTGCCACAAACAGATTCATGTGGTTACACAGCAAACGGATCACACAGTCAGCTTCATTTATTATAAAGGCTGGGAGCGTCGTCCTCTTTTAAAGACAGAGTGGTGTTTAAAAATTAATGGCGAGGAGTGTGCGTGGGAGTCTGGCTTTTATATATTCTCCTCATGTCTGCCCATGAGACAGCGGATAAAAATAGAAAGGCCATCGCAGTAGGGAGGAGGGAAGAGGGAGGAGCAGCTGTCGGCATGAGACACGACGCAAGAATTCAAAAATGACTTACAAACTGGCAACCACAACTTTAGTTGCAAAAATGTGTCATTCAAAAACTGTGATGACTGTGATTTTGCATGATCACATGACCACATTTACTTGTCTACATCATTGTAAACTACACCAGTACAGTCATTAACATACTGTATCTTAAAGGTACAGTAGCAATACTAAGGTACAGCACAGTAACTGCCAAATTTGTTCTGAATTACACAACAGATGATCAAGTTTTTTTCAGCCATGTTTAATACATGTTGTTGAAGACATCACTGGTAATCACCTATGGCAAAGGTTCTCAAACCAGGGAGCGGGGCCCACTGGGAGCCTCAGCTTACATCAAAGGTGTCTTAAATGATTTAAAACAAGCATTAAAATAGGCCATAAAGAAATTTTTTTTAAAACCTTTTTTTTTTTTTTTTTTTTAAGCTAAGGACAGTATTTCGATTGGATAGAAAGTCTATTGGAAAAGTGAGGGGGACAGGATCAGAAAGGACTACTAGGGCCACTCCTCCTACTGCAGATCCAACACGATACTTCTTGTTTTTAGTCATGCCCTCAATTACTGTTCGTCCCCTTTGAAGAACCACGTTTCCCCACTGTTTTTGAAAACCTGGATATATGAGGAAGCCTAGCTTTAAAAGTGTGATTTCTACACCTGGAAAACTCATGCAAATTCATAACGTTTTAAAATGACGTGGGCATATTTATAATGAGTATACGTTATTCTAGTTTTGTCAAGCTCTACGATATTTTATTGGGTTTATTAAAATAAGAGTACAAAATTCGTTAAAAATCCGTATCCTTAATCATTTTCCAGTAAATCATGAACAAGAGGAAAAGTCATTGGGCCTTTCGAACATTGTTGAAGACAACTGGAATAAAAAAAAAAAGGTTGAGAAGCACTGACCTATGTTTCTTTAAATGCAACATCACACCCAAATGGCTTTTAGAGATCTTATCTACTGTAGAAGAAATCCTTTAAGGATCAAAGACAGCACAGTGGGCATGTAAAACTACAAATGGTTTTAGTTAATACCAGAATATCAATAGCTCTTTTTAGTGCTGCAATGGCCATGTACTGGCAGAGAAAAATCCTTCCAGATGCATCTCTTCCATTTCATTGTTTCCAGGGTGGAAACCATGTTCTGGGTTTTTAACTCTGTGCTTTATGGAAGGGTTTATGGAACATTTCTGCTCCAGCAGAAGGCTTTTCCCCCTCCTCTTTCTCTAACACTGCTGACCAAGTAAACGGACAGGCTGTTAACAGCTGTGTGGCGAGTGGGCCTCAGGCTTACCCGTTTTGGAGAGGACACCATTCCCTTTGGCCACTCCTACATAAACCAACACGCTGATGATGTCCGACACCTCCATGTGCAGGTTAGCAGTGCCAAAGTCCTGCTCCTGAGATGCCGCCACACCTGAGATATGGATCATACATCATTCAGTTCACTAAAATAGGCTACAGTTTTTAATTTTTTAACCTTATTTGAGATTAGGCATAATAAAAGGTAATACAATAAATTCTTTTTTTGCATTACAGTAATGTTACACTAATGAGAATGTGAGGAAATGTTCATCGTTATATGCTATGAAAATTATGCCACAATACAAAAAAGTGACCTGTTGAGAAATAGGCCTTATTTTCTTTTTGCAAAAAGTTTTTGTATTTTCTTTTGGGGTGAAACAGGTTTTTTAATAGATTTTTTGATAAAAACAATTACATTTTCTACAGTAAAACCCTGAATAAAACATAGCAAGCCAGTAATAAAACACAAACTAAAAATCCATGTGAAAGAGACAGAGGGAGCTGCAGTACCGTAAGCGCAGCAGAGGCGCGGGCCCAGGTCTGGCCGCACAAAGAAGGAGGGCAGATGGGATGCCAGGTTGAGGTTCCCCTCGGGGTCTGAATACTCAGGCATTGGGAGGTTTTTCATGAGGTCATCATACCTACACATTGAGACGAAGCACATGCTAAAACAACTAAACCAGAGCTATGCTTGGTCAGAACACACAAATTAAATACATAAGGTCACCATGAACCAGCATTCACAATCCTTAAAACAGTGTCTAAATGGCTCCTTGGCATGTCTGCATGTGGTGTTCCTGTGTTTCTGAGGTACCTGGAGGGCATCAAAGCCATAAACTCTTCCCCTGAAGGCCAATCTTTCAGTCGATACACCACAGTTTCTCCATCTTTAGACTTGGGCCGCTCTGTAGAAAGAGCATGATCAGCATTTAAGTGAAACAGGCCAATTAATAAGATAACTGCTCATTTGTTTACTTCAAGTGGTACTCACTCGTGAGATCTTCAAAGCCATCCCAGAATTCTTTGACGCCTGAGTTGGACATGACTCCATCCTTGCAGTTCAAGAGGTCTCCCTGGTGGTCAGCAAACTCTTGGTTGAAGGATTCTGCCTTCCACAAGCTGGCGTTGAGCTTCCTGTGCACCCCAGAGACCAGCACCGGCTGCAAATACACCACACAGGAAATGGCCTTTTAATGACAGCTGAGATCACAACCACTACTAAGACCTGCTTTTTGAGGAGTGGAAAAATTTGAAGTCTGGTTAAAAAAGAAATTGCATGATGGATTACTCTAAAGACTAAAAAAAAAATAATTACATTTATTGAAAAGCCTAAATCTGTGAGTATATTATAAACTGAGTGGCAAACTAGCTTCTGCATAAGTGCAGAGCTCAATTATAATGATGCGAGTGTTTTGGTGTTGCATTACCATTGCAAATAAATTTGAAGCATAAATATGAATCTATGGAAGCACATCATAGCAATTACATTTCCAGATTTTCTTCTATTTATTTCCAAATTTTCTTTTTCTAAAAATATTTTTGTGAATAAAAAAGTTGTATTGGTTAAAATAAAAACTTATCATTCATCTATGTTAAAACATGTAAAAACGGTATCTGCTATACTTAACCTTACTGGTGAACCATATAATATTCGATTCTTATTTTCAGAAGTTCTTAAAAGTCTAAAAAGAGAAACTGCTGTGTGCAACAGATCAGCCTAAAAAGCTCTGCATGCAAGGCTGGGACATCCTTAAAAGAATGTACACTACATAGGCCCCTGAACATATACAGACACTAAATAAAAAATAATAAAAAAATCAATGTTTTCATGTCATCTGCCATCTTGAATAGACAATTTTCACTGAACTCATTGCAATGCATTATGAGACTTATGCATTCTCTGTGTGAAATTTTAAAAAGCAGCATAAACACAGTAACTACCCTTTAGACCACTCCTTGCACTGGGAACCTTAAAATGCTGCTTACATAGGCAGCTTACTAGGTTTTGGAAGAAAACCAATATGTTGGGAGAGCCACATTTCATGATGTCAGTGTACTTCCTGAAGAGCTGTAAAGTCATGGTCCACTGAGCACAAGTCAATAAATGTCATTTTGGAACAGGAATAGACAGAGGCTGTGTCCAAAAATGCCCCTTACACCCTTTTTAGTGCACTATACAGTATTTGAAGTGGTGTCTGAAACCATATTTAATCAAATCATGCATGGTAATGAGTGTAAAGCCAATGCACACTCAAAAGTCAACACTCAACTGCACTAGAAGGGTCAGCGAATACATTCACGCATTTCGCCAGAAGATGGCATCTATGGCCCATATGGTCTGTGTCTGAATTCCATTATTTGTTTTCATTCAAACCTTCAAAGGGACCATATTAATGGAGTAATGGGTACAGGGGTCGATTTCAGATAAACCCAAAGGCTCTCCTCTGCTGCTGAAAAAATACTATAACTAGAGGAAAAGGATGTATGCTGGAGGATTTCAACGTCTCCTGTCAGATTTCATTGTAATATGCTCTCTTGAAATGTCCTGCATTAGCGCAGCACATGTGAAGAGGTGCTACCTATAAAAGAATTAAAGCAATTAAAGCCTATAATGGCCTATGTGAAGTGCATGCAGAATAAAACATTTTAAATATTTAATGCAGGGGCGGAGCAGTCGTGGTCAGTCAAGTCACGAAATTACCAAAAAGGTGATTAAAGCTGCCTTAAATCTGTGCATGCATGTAATATATTGTATATGAGTCATTTAAAGAACATGTTTCTGAAATGGTTTTCAAAACTGTCCTGGAGCAGCCCAACACGGTCTCCCTCATCTAACACAACCGATTCAACTCGTCTGTTCATTAGTAGAGACTTTAAGACCTGAAGTGGGTCAGAAAAGGTAAAGAGAGTTGAGAGAATAAAGAACTTTAAAAGCTTTAAGGATTCATCCATATTTAATTTAGCATTTAGTGTTTGAAAACTTCAGTTTCAATTTCTGCATATTTCTGCTGCAGGGCAAAGGTAAATATGACATGTATTATAATTGGTTTATGTGAAGACTGTTCATTTAAATTAGAAGGTTTTTTTTAAGTCTACTGTTAAAATTGATAGCTGTCTATATATTGTAATGTTGAAAGGCTATAGTCAATGGTTAATATTAGGGGGAAATATACATTTGAAGATTGAATGTGAAATTATTGCAATATAAAAGTATATTTAAAAAATGTTAGGTGGGATTAATCATGGGATTTTAATCGAATGACAGCACTCATTTATAATATAACAGGCATGTGATCATTGAAGATGGAAAAAAGGAAACCTGTATATAGTATAGACATATATATGGCATTTCGCACTTTAAGGTTATTTCGCAAATTCACATGGGTTGTACTAATCAAGCCAGAAAATATGGAAATCTCCATAAATAATGAAAAATCACATCCCTGTGTATTATCAGGGAAATGAGAATAAGTATAGACGGTAGGGCTGGGCGATATATCGAATATTAGCGATACTATCGGAATAATTTTGACGACGATGTACAATTTGAATATATCGGGAATATCGAATATTTCAAATTCAAGCATACTTTCGCAAAAGAACGCGCCGAATGTCCAAAAAAGGAACCTGTAACTGCTGACTGCTCTACGCCCCTCTACTACGAGAGCATTAATGATAGCGATTGCCAGATAACAAGAGTTTAAATCTCCCAACCAGAGCTCCACTGTTACAAGGATACATTTTCTTCCCGGTGTTTGCTCATTTTAAGCAATCTGGCAACCATGCGCACGTCCTCACTCCTCATTGCGGAAGAGCCGCCGACGCTAATCTGAAAACACTAACAAGCTGGAATTGAGCGATCTAATGAAAGCGTCGTTCAGCCGGTCTGTGTTCTGTCGTGAGATCTCAATTGTATTGTTTGCGTTTGTGATCGCAAAATAAATGCACTTACTCGACCGCTGATGTTTGAATAGAGAAACATAGGCTATGGCCATTTGGAATTACTATTGGGGAATTTCACTGATATGTTTACCAGTTTCCATAATATAGACAGAGAGAATGCAAAAGTCTTTGGTATTCATTCATATTTATATATAAGAAATAGCTATGTGCTTCAGCAACTAGCTCCCCATCTAAGAGGGTTTTTAGTGTCAGTAGGAAAATAGTTTCATGCCACAGAGCTTCTCCTAAAACCACAGACAGTTGACAGACTTGTGTTCTTAGCTTAAAAACTTGTTAAAAAATTAAAATAAAATACTTATCCCAGTTGCATAGTTTAAATTGTGAATTGCATGCACTAAAAAGTTGACAGAATGCACTTTCTGTAACTTACTTAATTTGCACTGCTTCAGTTACATATAGGCCTACATGTATTCATTAATAAAAAGCAGTAAGTGATCTCTTGGTCTAGATTTTTTAACTGCTTAAATTAGCTGTTTAATCTAAATGTTTTTTGTTTTTTTTATGGGCAAAAGAAAATCATGTTTTATTTTTCATTATTTAAATGCAAACATATCGAGATATATATCAAATATCGTAAAAAATTTGACAATATCGAGATATCATTTTTTTTTGTATATCGCCCAGCCCTAATAGACGGATAATGATTATTAGTAGCACAACCTGTAATCAGTACTCAGGATTATTAGGATTATCCTGTCTGCAAGGATATGTGATAATGTGAGTGATAATGGACAGGGCTCCAGGAGGAATGACTCAAAACACTACATGAGAATAGGGATTTTTGCCAATTTTACAGTGTGATTATGAAGAAGCAAGAGAAAAGATGGGAAGAGGGAACAACAGGATCAAGGAAATGTTCTGAGCTGAACTAATATTGGCTTGGAAAGAACCACAGCTCCTGCAGAACAGAAAGTAATGTAAGATTCAGTATTTAGTGGGCTTGTTTCACAGACCTGTCCTTGTTTCCAGCACTCCCTGAAGAGTTTCCAGTTGTTGTTGTTGCGGTGGTCTTTGAGCCAGAGAAGCCGGCGCTCGTAGAGCCAGCAGTGCGGGATCTCAGCATATAGTTTGGGCGGTTCTTCCACTGCTTTCTTTCTCTCAGCTTTGGGCTCCTCCAGAGGCTCATGCTTCAGGTTCAGCTTGGTGCCACGGCCTGCAGGGATCTTGTTTTCCACCACAGAGGCGATGATGTCATCCAGGATGTTGGGCATGCTGCGACCACTCTTGACAATCTGTGGTAGTAAGACCACAAATGAAGCCATCAGCTATTTTAGGACAAACATTTTTTCTTTATAGTGATTCATTCTATGTCACAGGGGTTCCCCAAATAGCGGACTGTGGTCCAATTCTAGATCCACAGCTTGTTTGCACAATTTTAGTTTCTACAGTTTAAAGTGAGCAGAGAGTGGAGCTGTACACAAGAACTCAGGGTAGTTTATGATAATGATCTTTCTGCACTATATCCTCTAATACATTTAGCTAGAGCCAAACATGCTTTATTCAAGCTCTTTACACTCCATGTGCATTCTAAAAAGCAAACATCTTTTATGACTACGTTGAGCATTTGACCATTTACTACTATTCCACAAAAATACTGTCCGGACCTCCAATGGGAAGGAAACATAGAGTCTGGACTTTAATTGAATACCCATGACTCTTTATGCGAGCATGGCCATATTTATGTGATAATGACCAAGTTCTATAATGTTTATCAGTTAATCTGTTTTTTTTTTTTAATAATAATATTGTCTACCAAACACTTGATTATAATAACTATTTTTCTGTATATGCAATATGTGTACAAAACTAACTTCAAAAATAAATATTTAGATCAAAACATTTTAAAGTTAAGCATGTGCAAACTTTTCATTGGTTGTGCATGTTGCCACCTCTGTATGCTAGTGGAGTCTCTCTGTTTGATTATGATCAGTAGGTGTTGGTTTTCTGACCTGTGAGGCAGTGGAGTACACAGGAGCGAATGCGATGCCAGCATCAGTGGAGCCCAGGCGCAGCTTGCCTGCGGTGGTGGTGAGGAGGTCTCGAAGGGTTGATCCCTGCTCCAGGGAAGATGCTTTACTGTGCAGAGACTCCAAAGCATCTGACTGATCCTTCTCCTCCTTTATCTTTCCAACAACTGACTCCTTATTTTCTGCAGAAGAGAAGAACAGGCTGTTCAAACTTCAGATGCCAGTCTCTTTCACATCATATGAAATATAAAAAGTAAAAGAAATAGTAGAACTTCTGGTTTACTTCCATTATATGATAGATTCCCCTAATAATTAGTGATGTGGTGGGACTTTTTATTCAAATTTTAAAGTCATGTTAAACAGAGGTAGCGACAGATCTTTTTTTCCATACTGCGACAGATATTTGAGTGTAACAGATTATCGAAAAAAGAAATAATGTAGGGCGGACTTGGTTCTATGCATTGCTTGCTAATTGGATTTGAAGACGTTGACATGGCACTTAAAAGCGAGGCAGATAATTGCGAGTTTGCAGGTGTTATGACACTTAGAATCAAAATTACAAAAAAGGAACACAAACGGATAAAATGTTCACAGTATGATTTCTAACATGCTTTTTAGAAAAAAGCAGAGTTTAAAGCAGTTTTAAAAAATTAATTTTTGATTAACTTGCTCAGGTGTCTGATTTGGATTGGAGCTAAAATTTTCAGGGCAATGGCATGTCCAGGGCTGAATTTGAAGACTCCTGCACACTTTTACATTAACAAGTTTTCGGATGTAATTTTTTTATTTTGGCGGAGAATAAAAAGGGGTTGAAAATCCCACTGACTTAGACGAGGAAGGATGAAAGACATTTCTGGAGAACAAAACATCACAAAGACTAAAGATTAGGCTTTTTGCAAATACCTAGAACACCCTAGCAACTACCAAGCAACTGCAATGTACTAAAAAACTACTCAAAACACCAGCCACGCGCATTACAATATGCCATTGCATGAACTATATACTATATTGTTATATTTTAAGGGCTGACATGAAACAACAAAAATGCAGACTTGTCAAAAAGCGCAATTTAAGCACCACTGCTAAATGAAGAAACTTCTCTACACCGCACTGGGCAACAAACTGAACTGAATGTGTGCCAACAACCACAGGGCTGATGGTCTTTTAAGTGCAGTTCATTTGGAGAGAGCGGCGTGTTCGGCATGTGAGAGCAGCTGAAGAACTGGATAAACATGTGGTTAGGTGAACTCTTTAGACTGTGGGAGCTCAAGACTGAAAAGGCCTGTAACGTACACCACTAAATGTGAGGATTGTGGAATGCTGGCGGCCTGTCAAGCACGCACACGCCTGCAGAGAAAGGAAAAACACGGGGGCAGCTGGCAGCCCTCCGGCCCCTTGCTACAAATAACTTCAACCATACCTTAAGTTTTATTGTTTCTGTACCCACCCTTCTTTTCCTCACGGGATTTCTGCTCGGCCAGATCGGCCAGGAAGTGCAGAGGCGATTGGGACTCGGGTGGGGTGAACTTGCTGTCGGTGCTGGTGTCACTGGCGGGACTGCTCCCTCCGTTGGCCTCTACCTTCACAGAGGAGTTCTGCTGGCCTCCCTCAGGCTTACACAGAGAGATCTTGTTGCTGTGATTTAGCACGTTTTGTAACACCTGTGAAAAGTAAGAGTGTGTCAGAGACAGCTCAGCAGTTTGAGAAGAGTGAAGGGAAATATTGTGGACTTTAAGTGGTTAAGAGATGAAGCATGACTGTATTCAACATTCCAGTGCAGAACGAAATGTGAAAATCTGTGTGTGACTGAGAGGGTGTGAGAGTTTGTGTTTACAGTGAGAGCACGCACACTCTAGACAAGGCTAATGCCCCATTTAATTTCATCTGAATGGAAATGTGACTGAGAGTGATAGATGAACAGTTTGTTCAATGGGATATACTGTCTCAAGGACTGTTTTTTTTTCTCGGACAAGATGTATTAATGTTTTGCCAGCTGAACTGTACAAGCTATTGAAAAGAATTGGGTTCATCTAGAGTTGTCCAGGTCACTGCTTTTTTGCAGAAATGGCTGAAGCAGAATTGTCTGATATCAATCATTGAAATTAATAGATTTAAATGAATGTACTATTATACTGTTTTACTTTCTTGGTATTTTCATCTTGTTTTCCAGAAGAATTATCCAAACATTTTTAAATCAAGATGCTTTTACCTGAGATACAAATTGACAAAATTCTATGCCGAGCCCCACACAACACATGGACAAAAATATATTTATTTTGGCCATCAATTAAGAATTAATTCCTACAACTATTTAATCTAATCTATATAATCAAATATAATCAAATTTTTTGCATGTCATCTGCCATTGGAATCAAAAAATAAACTTCTTTTCCCTTTGAAGTGAGTGTATTTTTGTACTGGAAAAAGAACAATTCTATGTAGGAAATTTTTTGTAGTGTACTGACATCACTACAGCATACAGTACCACAACTGTACATCCCTTACAGCTTGTTTAATTTGTGTAAAATTAAAAAATGTCATCTACCTCACCCAATGACACATTCACATACCTGGGAGACGCCATTGGTGGACGGCAGCTTGTTGTAGAGGGTGTTCTGCTTCCAAGCACAGGAGCAGTGTGATTTAATGCTGTACTTCTCCCTGAGCATGTGCATAGCGTTCACCAAGTCCATTAGAACTAAAACCCACAGACAAAACAACCAAGTCAAAATCTCCAGCTAAAGGCGTAACTACAAGCAATCTGGGATCATTCCAGAATGAAAGTGTCTCTTTCCATACCAGTTCCTGGAATGATCTGTGTTGGCATCAGGTGCTTGTGATCATGAGGCTGTCCCTTGACACACTTCAACCAGGCGTACAGCTCTTTATCTGCGAAATCAGAAAAAGGTGGATTACTCTCAGAGACTGAGAGTGACAACACACACAGAGAAGGGCGCTGTCACTGGCCCGTTTTCCCATAAAGGGGTTGCAGTGTTTATTCTTCAAAGTAAATAAGGAGCTCTGAGCCTTTTAAGAAAAGATACACAGATGTGATTCAGCAGAAATGACACTTCTAGAGCTGGAGGGGTTTAATGCCCTGCGGCAGAATTCAAACCTAAAGAAGACAGGAAGAGCTACTGCAGGAAGGGGAGACTTAAATGAGGGGAACACAGAAGAGGAAGACACAGAGAGAAAGGCGCATCTCAAACACTTGGACAGCTGAGCTAGACAGTCCTAGAACAAAACATCCTACAGCACACACACACACACACACACACACACACAAACAACATTCAAACTAAACCACAACAGAAAACTATACACTTATTTCTGCCAGGGTTATTAATAAAACTTTACGTAATATTAAAAGCAACAGAAAATACAGAAATAAATATTTGCTCAAACTACTATTAAAAACTTTATTGGCCTCACAGTGATACTAAAATAACACTGACCTCCTGCATCGCAATCAAGACAACATCTAGCACTTGTTTTATATTTGTGTTACTTTTTGCTTGTATTTTACTTGTATCTTTTGTTTCTATTATTAAAAAAAACTTGAAACTTGAATATTTAAACAAAAATACAGTGTGTTTTGTCAAATAATCTAATCATTTTAATCATTCCTATAAAATTAATTAGAACAATTATTTCTGTTAAATAAAATGTACATTTAATATTAAATTTACATTAAGTACACATGTAGCTATAAATAATGGACAATACATCACAACAACTAAAACAACCTAAATTGAGATGGTTTTGATTTGGATTTTTTTGTCTCACATTTTTGAGAGTTCAATATGGGGACAGAAGTCTCCTGTCCCCATATTGGGAGAAATCGGAAATACAGAGGTGTTGTTTGCGCTGTGTGAATGTAGTTGTAGACTAAATGTAAATGTGCATTGATTCATCCCAGTAGCAAAAAAAATTATTTAGTATTTATTAAAATGAATTAAAACAGTGAAATGAAAACTCAGAATACGACACAAACCTGCAATAATTAAATATGTTACATAACACAAATGTATCTAATTTTTTTAACCAGCTCTGCAGTCCTTTGATGATACATTTCAACCATAATAATAAGCAAAAATGGCTTTAGTTAAACAAACAACTGTGCTTTATTGTTTTTTTTTTTATTGCTGAAGACTGTTGAACCTTCTTTGCTTGTGTTCTACTGAAGGATTTACTTTTCCTTCAGCCTGAGGTTTATTTATTACACTTTTTGGTGTGAAAGGGCTTTTACATTTGCTATTAATAAAACTTCTTATATTAAAAACAATCAAGCCCTGCTCATATAAAGTAAAGTGAATGTAACACAAAAGTAATGTAACGCATTACTTTCCATAAAAAGTAACTAAGTAACATAAGTTACTTTTTTAGGGAGTAAAGCAATTTGTAATGCATTAGTTTTAAAAGTAACATTCCCCAACACTGGTCACTACTGTTCAAAAACTTTTCCCCTCAAAATTTAAATATCTGGGGAATTTTTCCAGTTGTTCTGGTTTTTAAGCCTACCGAATAGCAACAGAAAAAGTGTACAAGCAGAGTTGGTGTTCAAAAGTGAATATGAAAATGACAACTGACCTTTGGAGCTCTTCCTCTCCTTGGCCTTGTAACAGTCCAAACACACCACAAATCCACATTTTTGGCAGACCCAGTGAATGTTAAACAATGTGGCTTCACATGCGTCGCAGCTCTCTCTCACTCCGCGCACTGCTCTCTTCCAAGCAATCTTGGCTGCAGAGCAAATCAAACAGGAGAAGGATGAAACAGACATTCACAGAGCTCACTCACTTTTTTCATTTTCCTTTCTCGCACTCCTTTCAGACTGACAGGCTGCTTTAAATATATAACGGTACAATGGTAACGTTTTAGGAGATCATGCATGACGCACCAAAAAAAAAGCAGTGTAGCTCACCATCTTTCTTTATCCAAGTAGTTGCTGTATTCTCAGTCATAACAAGTTGACAGAATTTGTCTCCAATGTAGCTGAGGATGTATTTGGAAGTCTCCAGGTCCAGGTTGTTTTCTTCATAAACCTCTGGGGCCCAGAGACCGAGCGCCTCTTCATCATATTGATCAGGAGCAGAGAAACCATCAATCCGGATCACTCCATTCTTACTGTATGTGAGGCTGGAGATGGGGAAGAAAGAGAATGCACAATTAGAGTTTATTTCCTTCCTTAACGCTCAAAGACTGAGACAGCCTGGTTTCTCCCAAGGTTTTTTACTCCACTCTGTCACCAATGGAGTTTCGGTTCCTTGCCGCTGTCGCCTCTGGCTTGCTTAGTTGGGGTCACTTCATCTACAGCGATATCGTTGACTTGATTGCAAATAAATGCACAGACACTATTTAACTGAACAGAGATGACATCACTGAATCCAATGATGAACTGCCTTTAACTATCATTTTTGCATTATTGACACTGTTTTCCTAATGAATGTTGTTCAGTTGCTTTGACGCAATGTATTTTATTTAAAGCGCTATATAAATAAAGGTGACTTTGACTTTGACAGCCGCCCGCGGCTAGAAATAACTGTTATTCTTTAATGTTTAATAACTTTTGAACCGCTAATCCAATCTGAATGCTTTAAAAAGTGATATAAAGCAGAGATATCCTATTTATCTCATTTGGATATTCAGAAGCGCCGTAGTGTACATGATTACGTCATCGCATTTTGACAACATTGATTTGTCAGAAGAAACCAATGCTTTCGTTCCTCTGAAACAAACAGAAATGATTGTTGACGCTTAGTCCCACCCCTTGCCCGGATTGGTTCAAACTGTCCCATATTAAACCAATAACTAGTCTTTTGAACTACTACTTAACATATTGCTTTGGAAAATTAACGAAAACAAAGTGAAAGTAAAGTTTTTTGTAAACACATTTGCATGAGAAAACTCAAAAAAAGAAAAAGCACAAAAAAGTACTTTGACATAAAACAAACAAAAACAAGAATGAAACAGTGGTATATATCTGATAAAGCACTGGGATTTATGTCTTGGGTCGCTAGGCGATGTCCCAGTAAAATCAATTCTGACACAGATTACAGCCTACGGATCGATAATTTATATTATGTATATTATGTATACTAAGTCATTATATAATTATACAGTTCATAAAGATAGTTTGCAATGTTTTTTTCTGTTGCACTCTGAATATTTCTCACTCATTTCGTGTGTAGTTTGTGAATCATTTGCACAGTTTTTTACCTGTATTGTTGAAGACAATTTGTGCAGTTGTTTTTACTATATGCTGCATAGTTTGTGTTTATTGTTCATACTCAGATTGAAAATATATTTCTCAGAATAAAAAAAACTTGTCTTGTTTGGTTTTGTTTTCATATACCACTCTTTCCATTTTCTTTACTCATTAAAATGTTTTTGGACACATCTCTATTGTTAATTAATGAAATAAGCCTGTTTTTCGCTTAAAAGCGCTGATAACAATATTGTAATAAATGGCTATAACTTGCTTGGGGAATGGTACATGTAAACAAAATTTTATTTGGAAGTGTAAAACACCCAGATACAACTTTCTAAAGAAAAATATCCAAACTTTAGAAGTTTCTGTTTGAGTACACAGTAAAAAACACCCAACTATTGCTTGCATTTTTCTTAAAATTCTGTAATTTCATTAATTCGTAGAGAAAACGAAAGGAAAATTGAGACTTTAAATTATTTAAACATAAACTGTGAATTCTCCTGTTTATAACTATATTGGCACTTGATGCTGACTGCTAGAATAGGTCTGAAAAACAAAGAAAAGTGCAGGTGTTTCAGGCGTCCCAAAAATGTTCTAGGTCTTTAAGGGTTAAGAGCAATTCTGTGACAACATAATGAGAGAGGGGAGAAAACTGTACGCACAAGACAGGGCGGAAAAAAAGCAGACATACTTAATATTTGTACATGCCATGAAACAACATCAGACTGGTTCCATAAAGCATTCAAGATGCATCTGGTGATGGCCAATTTTAAATGGAAAGAAAAATTAAAGACAACTACCAAGGTGCCTAGCAACTGTTTTTATACATGTCAAAAATGGTTAGAATCTATGTCCCAAGCTTGACCACTGGAAACTTTGCTCTACATTCACTTTGTGCCCACAGACAAGACTTCTACTAATCTCTAAATACAATGAATTGTGGGATGGCTACAGGTTATCTAGGTTAACTTTAAAAGACAGCTTAAGGAAATGTTTACTTACTGTCCATTATTTTTTCATGACCAAGTAATACACAGTTTGCAACAACAGTTTTGTAATTCCTTAAACATAAAAACAACCATCTTCTGTTTTTCTAGGCATGTTCTATATTTTGTATTGTCTGAACATTGTTGTATGTCTACTGTACAACAGCATTTGACTATTTCTGCTGCCCTCCCTATTTACTTTTTACTACTAGTAAACAGCCCTCCCTATTTACTACACTACACAAATAATCAGTCTAACCATGTAGCCTGATGAGTGCAAAGCAAACATGGTTCCTTATTTTGTACTCACCGGCGGAAGTGGTAGAAGCGGCAGAAGACAGGTGAATGGGCAGACTCCTCTCCTTTCTTGGTGCGGATTGAGCGGCACTCCCTGCACTTCTGTAAATTGGCTCCGATTTCAGAGCACGAGTCGTCCTGCAGGAAGGACTCACCTGTCTGCTTTAGCTTCTTTACCTTCCTCCAGTCCTTCAGTACTGACCGGGGAATGCCATCTATAAACACACCACAGACTCCATTACTTCATCCATTATGAAACATACTGCATTAAAACTCCTCATTTATTAAACATTAACTGAATAATAAAAACAGGAATGAGTATCAGCCTGACCCAGATGTATCAGTTCATCACTAGGTGGGGATGATGAGAAAAGTGTGTAGGGTTTGAAGAGTTAATATTTACGTTGTAACCACAAAGTAATCATAACATTTATGAAACCTGACAGTTGTAACCTACTGTACTGTTACAGTGACCTACAGCTTTAGAAGGTATGCAATTACAAAGAGGCACCATTTTGCTACACAGCAATCGTCAGATAGTGCTAATAAAAGCCCAAGTGCTCTTGGAGATGTTTTTCACATAAATGTGAGCATTCTACTAGAAGCCATTTGCACAGCTGCCGCCCAGATATTCACCAAACACACCTCACTCTCTTTCTAACACACTGCAAACCTTCCAATAACCCCAAAGTTAAAGTCAAAATGAAACAGCCATTCACAGCCCATTTTACTTGTGAAATGTTGACTCTTTAATCTGATGAAAACAAAACATTCAATAAGAACTTGATTTCATTAATCAGGAATTAACTGGGGGGTAAAAATGTGTTGAAGTGGATTGTGGAGGTATAGTAAATGTACTAGCATATTCATTTTATCATGTGTCATCACATGTACACAACGAAACAAAATAAATTAATAAAAAAAGACCTTTGGAAAGAGGGCAAACTGGAAGACTTTGCAGTGTAGTAAATAAACGTTCAAACTGTGATGTAGACTGTGGTGCACTTACTGGTACTGGCCAGCTTGAGTTTAGTTTTTTCCTTAGCACTCCGGAAAATACCATTTGGCTTTAACTCGTCCTCCTCTTTCTCATTGTCTCCTTTCCTTTTCTGCATGTCGTTCTGCTTCTTTTTGTAAGTGGGCTTGGGTTGCCTTTTAGTCCTTTGTTCAAGCTTGCTCTCACTAGAGTCTGAGTCATCGCCGCTCTCCGAGCCCGATTCATATGGGCGCTTGGGGGTACGGCGTGTCTTTCTGTCCTCCTGGGACAGCTTGTCCTCTTGTCCTTTGCTTTCCTTGCCCAGATCCACATCACTAGATGCAGAGGCAATCAAGTTGACGGAGCATGGTTTAATTAGCTCAGAAATGGCATTCCCGCCTTTTTCAGATTTGTTTGTGTTTTTGTCCTCCTCCGAGTGTCGCGTGAGCCAGGCTTTCTTGAGCTTGTGATAGTTAGACTGGCACACCTGCGCTGGCTGTCCATTGGGCACCGGGCTGGCTTTGCTGGCAGGATTGCTGTGTGTGGAATTATCCTGGGGGATGGTGGGCGAGTCCTGAGAGGATCTGATGCTACCGCTTTCACTCTCTGAAGCGCTACTGGAGCCACGAGACTGAGCCGCAGCCAGAGCTGCTTTGGCCTTCTTCAGGTGAACAAAGTTCCTTGAGTAGGCCTGTGTGGGGCCAGCGGAGCTGGCCTGAGGGTGCGCACTAGGGGAGGTGGTTCTCGAGCCTCCCTCCTGTGACTCAACAACAGTGGGAGGGTGGCTTTTGGAAGCAGAGCTTTCCAGTCTGCTACTACCACTAGCGCCAGAGATGGAGAATGACAGATCTGCTCCATTGTGGATCTGCATGCTAAACGTGCTGTTGGCAGCAGCAATGGCTTCATTAGTCCTATTGTTGCACACAGAATTGGCAACAACTGCCACTGAGCTGGGAATGACACCCTGTGACGCTCTAACCAGGTTTTTATAGTACTGTTCACTGGGATTCTCCAAATTCGTGTTTGGTAGGATGACTCTCCCAGATTCCCTACTCTCTGCCACTTTCAGGCAGTCTGCTTGAGTGCGGCCAGTGAACAATCTGCTACCGTGTTGCTCTTTGGGGGCCATCTTGGGACCTGGCAAGCCATCATATTTTATGCAAGTAGAAGGGCGGACAATAACAGATGCCATGGCTGCCTGTGGCTTCCCTTGGCTATTCTCTGAATACCAGGCCACGTTCTCATTGCTCTTTGCTTCCCCGCCAGAATGGGAGGAATTGTCCGAGCCCAGCTCGGCTCCACTTTTCTCATCCCTGAGCTCTGGGAGCAGGGTGGGCGGCTTCTGCTGTTCTGACACCTTCCCTGCTGAGCTGACGGGCTGGATGGGGGTAAGCGTAGGTGGGGAAAGGCGGCCATAGACCCCCTCCTTGCGGTCAAGCGCCTGCTGGGTGGGCGGATGAAAGACCGGCGCTCTACGCAAGGCTGGCATGCCTTTGGGCTGACTGGAGGGAGAGATAGCCGGGCTGCAGCGTTCACTAACCGTCACCACTGAGGTACTGAATGAGTGTATGGGTGCTTGTTGACTGAGTTGTTCGGTGATCTTGCCCACCAGTCCCTCTCCCTCTGGCTGGTGCTTAATGAGAGGGGGAGGCTTGGACAAAGACTTGGTGTGACTAGAGTTGTACAAGCCCAAGGAGCCCGGGCTAGAGGCTGCCGGTGCTTTGTCAAAGTACGGATTGAGATCTTTGGATTGGAAAAGTCGTGGTGGCTCGTTTACAACACTATTAGATAGAGTGGTGAAGTAGTTGGTTTGAGGGAGGGACTGAGATACTGAGTGTTTGTACTTGTACAGATCAGCCACAGAGTGCTCTACTTCTTTATCATGGCTTTTGGGCTGGGATGAAATTCGGGGGTAGGATTCACGCTCTGTCTCTCCAGCACAGATCTTGGCAGTGAAGGGGGCCATTTCAATGCTCTCTCTAAGAATGCGACGGTTTTCTTCCTTATATTTGCTGGTACGGTCTGGCCCCCCCTGAGGCATGCGTGGTGGTAGTTGCTGCTTGCTGTGGGAGGACTCCATGTAGAAACGGTGCAGCTCCTTGTTGGTAGGCGTCCGGCTGCGGTCTGGCTCTTGCTTAAGGTGAGCATTAGCCATGCTACGCATAGGGTCCACAAACAAACTCTTCTCCTGATCTCTGAAGAAATTATAAAAAAACAAAATAAAAAATCGATCAGCATCACAAAAAAATGCCAGAGTGATACCTGCATATCTTAAAATTAAACTAGAGTATTTTGAGGTTTTTGTTCAAATCCTCATCAAGGCTGCATTTATTTAAGCAAAAAAAAAAAGTAATCTTGCAAAATGTTTTCTGGAAACTGTGATACTTCTTTCAGGATTCTTAGATAAATAAAAAGTTTAAAAGAACAGCATTTATTCAAAGTATAAATCTTTTCTAACAATATAAATCTTTGCTATCATTTCTTAACAATTTAACACATCCTTTTCCTTTCTTTCAAAAAAAGAATAAAAATTTACTGACCCCAAACTTTTGAACTGTAGTTTATATTGTTAGAAAATATTTCTATTTTAAATAAATGCTCTTGATTTTTATTCATGACAGAATCCTGAAAAAAGTTTCAGAGATTCCAAAACAATAATAAGCAGCACAACAATTTCCAGCAATGATAATAAATCCTGTATTTTTGATCAAATAAATGCAGCCTTGAAGAGCATAAGAAACTCCTGTCAAAAACAAAGAAAATAGTTCTGATCACAAACATTTGACTGGCATATATCTGAGTCTCTCAAGGAATGCGATTCTGCAAACAAAGCGAAAGTTAAACGATCAGTGCTACTCGTTTGGGCTACGCAGTGCAGAACTTTTATCTGCTTGAGCCGGATTCGCAGGCTGATCTCGATCACGCAACACAGATAATACACAGTGCTGGGAGATATAGTGAAGAAAACAGTCAAATTCCCTGCAGAATCAATAACATCTCTGTGAAATCTTGTGAGATGCATTCAAATTTGGTGCAGAATTCTTTTAAAGTTGATATCAGAACAAACGGCAACATTGTTCAATAAACACAAATCACCACCATTCACCATGGATTTAACATAGTAAAACTACAGGAACAACTTGACCAGAAATGGTCTAATGTTTACAAATGATTTTAAATTCTTCACACAACTTTTCTCAGAACTTCAAACCTTTAAGTATTACCAAATTTGAAAGCTATTTTTAATGTGACGATATTTGTTCATCCTTCAGTTTTACATGCATTCTAATAAATGTCTATTTGGCATCTGACAGGAAACATCCTAGAGACATACTGTAGATAATCAAACAATACTTGCAATACAGCTTGCATATGTAAATGCAAATATCAAATAGACATCTCTGAGATGTACATGTGTGATTAGGGTGATTGCTTTACTATCAGGTGTTGGTGTCACCTTCTGTAGAACTTAATTGCACTGGTGCTGGTGTCCTTAAATGCTAGTATGGAGCCCTACAATGATTCTCGAAGTCAGAAAAGTGTTAGAAGAATGTTGTCTGTGGTATATTTTTACTGCAAAACAACAAGAAATGCTGCAAATATCACCGCAAAGTTTGAGAAAAGCCACAGCAAAATCAGTCATTTTAGGCCGCAAAATCCTGGAGGGACTGATATATATATATATACAAATATATCACAAATATGTCAGTGCAAGGGTTAGTGCTAGTTCAAATGAGTACATACATTCAGCGGGCTATAATAGAATAGTTTAATTATGCGCACAGTCACTGAATGAGCGTACAGTGTTTCTATCACATGGCATTTGTTCCACCTCAGGTCACAAGGTATTTAACAGCTAGCCACAGTTCCAGGCACTGCAGGACTGTGGGAATGGATTAACCACGTGAGTTAATGACAAGTGTGTGCCAGCTCACTCTTTGTGGAGCTCTCCAGGGGTTTTAGAGAGCGGCGGGCTGGAGTGTGAGCTGATCTTGATGGGTCGATGAGGGTCTGCACTGGCTGGTCTGCCTGGCACATGGCTCAAAATCCCCATGCTGTCTGCTGAGGTTACAGGGGTGGACTGGCGCAGCCAGGGGCTGGAAGTGTTCTGCATATCACACACACACAAACAAACAAACAGAGGGTCATAATGCACTCAAAGCCACACACACTTCTCTCTCGACAAGTCATAGCACACAAACTGTCTCTCATTGTGTGATATTTTCCTACTCACTCACAGATGCTTATAATGAAGGATGTGAAAAAGTGATTCCAGCTTAGTTATCTTAAATTATCTTGCAATATTCTGGGTTGACAGAAATGCAGGAAGTCTTTAGAGCATCTACTATATTACTTTCTGTGTAGGAAACCCTTCATGTCACTGATGCTGTCAATAGATTTAAATTATTTTGAGTGAATTATTGTGATCATGAAAAGCCTGGAGATGTGTCCAGACATGGTACAGCACATACAAACGTGCTCACAAACATTATGCTTTATTACTGTAGGGTAGTTTGTTTCAGACTAAGTTCAAAACAAAAAGATCCCTGACAGAAGCAAGAGAGGGGCAGAGTATTTGTCTAACCTCTAAGATATCTTCTTACAACAACCTCAACTGAACAATGTGCATTTCAATTCACAACACACACAGCTGCAAATTACAGTCTGTATAAATTATAACAACCAGGGCTAGGAAACAGACAGGTGCACACACATACCCTCCGTAGGCTGGGGTCTGAATTGACAGCATTTTCAGGATGTACCCATTTGTATCCAGGTGGATAGGAGTGGGTACCATTTGGGTATTGCCAGATGATTGGGTAGAGGCCGAGCTGGTTATATGAGGCACCTCCATGCGTTTGGGCCAGCAGGGGTGGGGGTGACTGCTGCTGGAGGAACTGCTGCTGCTGGTGGGAATGGTGGTGGGCCAGAGCCAAGTGCCCAAGTCCAGGCGAGTCCAGCCGTGTATGGCTGCCCAGAAGAGAGGCTGATGGAATTGTGGGCAGTACGGAGGGCAGAAGGTGTGGGTGGTGCACAGAGTGGCTCATGGAGGAAGAATGGAGGAGGTGGGATGGGTGGTGCGAGTTGGGCGTGAGACACGTGGCATGAGAAGAACCATGTAGTGGATGCAGGTGTGGGTGCAGGTAACTCATGTGGTTGCTATTTGATTCAGGACGCACCAACACAGGATCTCGGTACACCATAAAAGGCTCATTTTTGTCGACAAGCGGGCTTTTCCTTGATTCTGATGGCCCCCCTCGGGCTGGCACAGGCTTAAAACTAGAGCGGGGTATGTCTGGCTCGGGTTTGAGTGGCAAGTGGCCTGTTGTAGGTGGGTTTTCAGGGTGGCGCGGTTTATGTTTGGACACCTCAGGGGATGCATATGGTTTGGGCTTGGAGGATTCATGAACGTTGTGGGTTTTTGCAGGTGAAGGATTGCACTTGGGCTTAAGAATGTCAGGGGATGAGTTGGACTTAGGTTTGGGCAGGTCAGGGGAAGGACTAAGTTTATGGGTTTTCTTGATGTCCTCGGTTAACAGGGCATTTTTAATAACCATAGATGTGTACTGCTGCTGGAGCTTCCCTCTTTCGCCCAGGGCCGCTGACTCACTCACTGATGTCACCGGCCTTATGACCTCAGAGGGCGTTAATTCGACTTTACTGCCTACGCTGTGAGCATTCTGCTGCTGCTCGCCATCCGGCATCCTGCACTCTGAGTGGGAAGCGTTTAGCACCAAATGTCTGGATTCAGGGACATAAGCATCACACTTCTGTGATGCCAGCAGGGCTGATACGGCCTCAGAGTTCTCTCTAGAACTAGACTGCGTGTTGGCATCCTCTGTGATATCAATCACACACTTGGGCATGTGCGTCTGAGGTGTTCCTGTGCCATAATGGTCCTTGGGAAGGTTTTTCACAGTGCTTTTCATCTCGACAATACAGCTTTGGACCTCTGTCAGTCCAGAGGCTTGGTTTTGTGTACAGGAGGCCGGAGGAGGCAGCGGAGATCTCCTTTCTTCTGACCTCTCGCTCTCTGCCAGCTGAGCCACCTCCACGGCCCCTGGCTTGCTGCTTTTTTTATCCTGCATCTCATCCCAGGGAGATAGCCTGTTGATTACACTCAGCTCATCCACAGGCTTGGATCCCTGGGACTTCTCCTCCTCTAGAACTTTTGAAGTGCTCTTGCATTTGAGCTCATTCTCTGAACTGGGTTCAGATGAAGAGTCTATGCTCCGCTTATTAGAGTTTTCAGAGTCACTGCTTTCAGAAAGGTCAGAAGTCTCTGTTTTGAGCCGCTTGAGGCCACCCTTCTTGTCCTCTTCATCTGCTTTCCTCCTCTTGTTTGTCTGCTTGCTTTTGTTTTTAGAATAATCTAGAAAGAAAAAGAGGCCAACTCTGTCAGGAAGAACTTTCAGCACGGGCACAAAACATGCCACCAGCAAATATTTCCATGCAAGCTGAGTGCACTGGAAACTCAATCCAATTGATTATTCAAGTACGGATCAGGATGATGTCATTTTGTACTTAGGTTAAAGGCTGATTGAATCTTAAGTGCTGCATTAGAAGTGTGATGGATGGGACTCTGGTAGAATTTATGCACACTTAAAATGTCCATTTCACTGCAGTGGCTGCACTCACCTAATCTCTCAAAGACCCAACACCCTGACCAGCACTGTACTGCAGGAATTATGATGGAAGGATCTAAATGATATTTTACCAGATGGCCATCCGGCCAAAAAGCTAGCACTGAATCTATCCAGTAGAAGGTTTTGTTAACTTAAATATACAGCACTAGACCTTGCCAAACATAATAGCCTCTGTATAACATGAAGCCATAATAGGGGAAAATCCAATCAATCTAGAAGACATTCATTATGTTTTAATTCCTCGGAGTAGGGTGCTGCAATTACCATTTCAATTCCCATCAAATTCCAAACGTGACTGAATCAAAGCAATTCAGTCACAGACCTTTAGTCCTTTAAGCATTATTTATGAAAACATTTAGCACAAGTAATAAAAAACTCACACAAAATGGCACACAGACCTACCTGCCAACTTTCTGTGGTAGAACACATATGAATACTTCAAGCAAAAGCACCATAAAGATATTTACATTTACATTGACTCATAAGTAGCATTATAACTGTAACAATGATCAGTGTTTTACCTTTTCCTCCACTGTCTGATTTTTCATCTTTGATCTTCTCATCATCTGGAACACTACTGTCGGAGCCTTTCCGACGTGAAGATCGTGAGCCACGTTGTTGACCTGGTGAGGACTGCTGCTGCTGGTGTTGCTGAGACAGCTGCTGCTGAGCATGCTGGGATTGTTGCTGCTGCTGCTGCTGAGCCTGAGAGGCCTGTTTGGGGGTGGAGCCAGAGGAATTCATCACGGGTCTGGGACTATTGGCCTGGGCACGTGTGTAATGACCCTGAAAAAAAAAAGTTTGCACAAACACAAGCATGAGAGGGCTTGAAATGGATTTAGGTTATAGAGAGTGAAAGACAACGTTTAAGTTAAAACCATCAATATAAAAAATAAAACACTTCCTTGCCAGCAATGACTGCAATACACACGTCTGTAAAAAAAAAACTGATCACAGAGCTAGGCTTAAAGAAGAGTTCCTATGGCTCTTAAAAAAAGCTTTCCAACCCTGTATCTCAAAGAACTATTTTACATCCCAAATCCATTTAATCCATGCAAGCACAGCGTGTGAATCCGTAATCGGGGTAAGCATTTACTGGAAAATTAGTACTTCTAACAAATTATGCTAAATAATTATAATAGACAGGGATATCCAGGTGGTATAACAGCAGCTCTAAATCTACGGAGAGAGCGGCCCGGTACCTGAGTGATTCCTGTAGAGCCGCTTGGTCTCCCTCCTGTGGTCTGCTTGCATATCCCCAATTAATGTTTAAAACAGGGAAACAGAGAAGAAAACAAACAAAAACAAAAAAACAAGGTGGAACAGAGAAGTCTTGTTAATGATGAAGGGAGCAATGATATGTGATTCTACAAGGCTCTAGGTTTCTTAAAAAAGATAGTAAAAAAGCACATAGGAACTTTACTTCAAAGCTAGCTACAGACACGACGTCCAGTAATAAGCACAAACAGACACTGGGACAGACATACACAAAACAGAAATACAAGTTGGAATATAACAATGAACACAATGTTGATCCAGGAAGGCAGGTGCGCTGATCATCTAGCAAAATAAGCACATATAGGCATGTGAGATATCTGTGTGCTCTTGTAGGTTACACTCACGTGGGCAGTGTTGCTGTTCTGGCTAGAACGAGACCTGCGTCGTGAAGTGATACCAATGTTTTCTCCTTTTAGTAAAGAATGGACCACATCATCCAGAAAGGTCATCTGCACCATGGAGGGGTCAACGTTCTGAGGCTCTAGTACCTGTACATGAAAACAGTAAAATTATTACAAATCAACACCTTCATTTTCAGTTTTATGATAAATCTTATTAACAATTACAATATTGATTGTGGATTTGTTTAAAATAATGTTTTATTGGTGAATAATAATAATGGATTTGCTTAACAAAATCATATTCAATAAAACATAATAATAAAATAATAATGTGTGTTCTTTTTTTGTTATGTAGTTACCACTTCAAGACTTGAAAAAGATAAGTTTCAGAACTAAAACAAAATCAGATCTGATACCTGATCATTCATGACAACCATAGTGCGGCTGAAGAGATCGTGGTGGGTGATGATGCCCGTGAACCATTGGGTGGCTGAGTCCTGTCTGTAAACTCGTACACGGTAGCCATTCAACGAATAAGGACCTGAAGATATCAAGAAACCAGAAACACTTTCAAAAACACACATCCAATAAAATTACACACAGCATAACAACAGTCTAAGATAGAATGTACAGAGTGCCTTATTTTCAATGTGGCATAACAAACTTAGCATATTGTCTTTCCATTAATTTTCAATTTCTTTTTAGAGAGCAGGAGTAATATGGAGTACTTGTTTAATATGGAGTACTTGTTTTTCTTTTTACAGCTCAACAGCACTTGGTCACTCTTTACTTTGTGAGCATACAATATGAGCATTCTACAAACTCTCCGTTTGTTCCTTCGGAGTGAACTTTATCTCAGGGAATGACACATCAATCCTTGTATCTGGGATATGCTGTTAGCCACAGTGAATGCTGGCAGCTGTCCAAACTGGCTGGAGCTCATTAGTGCAGGGCAGGTCATTCCCATTAATTACTCCTGATATGCCATGCTACTGTCCTTGTGCCTACAACAACCCCAAATGCATGTCCCTCACACATGTATGCACATGCACATAAACCATGGGGCGACGTCTGCATAAAACCACAGACAGTTTTTTTTTCTCTGTTTCCCCACCAAAACCTTTGGCTTTGAAATACTTTCCATTCTGCCCTTTTCAACTGCCAAGTTCAACAATTATCACTAATTGTGGGCCTGGAATTTTGTTATGGACTTTGTAAACAAGACCTTCTACCAAGACCACAACAACACCCTCTGCCTGAACCAGCCAGGTACAGTGAGCGGTCAGTCACTTTTACAAACCACATTAGGTTTTGCTGTTGGTTTTTTTCATTACTTATTATTTCCATAATGTCACACATTTCCAAGTGAAAAGGAAGGGACTTTTCTGTTTTGGATTCAAAGAGCTGGGCATTCCGTACCAGAAAGGAGCTAGAACTGAATGTGAGCTGGCAGCAGTTTTGGGAAAAACTACTCCCCTCCTTAAACATTCTGACCAGGAAATGGAGGCTGAAGGTCAAACCAACATCACACTGTTAACTTCACCTCTACTGTTCTTCTATTGTTCTTTGCCATTATTGCCATAACCATTATTACTTGAACATCAGTACTAGAACTAACAATGAAAAAAAAAAAACTAAAATTTGTAGGTAAATCATTATTTAATCTCACAGGACATAAACTGAGATCACTTTCAGCAAGTAAAAAGGGTAATTTTTGAATTTGACATTTCAACACCAAAAGCAGGTGGACTCAAATTACTGATCCTTTAGTTACAACTGCCCATTTAGAATAACTGATGAAATGTGACCACCTTACCTTGCATAAAAATTTCCTGAACTTTTTGGTCTTTCACCCACGCTTTCACTTCTTCATGGAGATGAGGATAGTCCCTAAAAACAGGACTTAAACTGTCCAACTCATCCTGCAGAAAGTAAAACAAACATGGCATGTCAGCATAAAACTTCCAAAATTACAGGGACACAAAAAAAACCTATGCCACAATTTATTTATAATACATTTATTTCATACATTTTTTTAAATGTACTTCAAACTCATTAACATAATCATTGACATATACTGATATAAAATTACAATAAAACTTTATTTGGAGCATTTCTTTATACAATGCACATTTCTTAATATTATGCCTAAAATATGTTTTGAATTTAATTGTATGATCTCTGTACAATATCAGTCTTTAAATGTATGATATTTAAAGTGTAACTGAAGTTTGCTTGCAATAATTCCACTTTAGCATAATTAATAAATTAAATATAATTCAGTATGCCTTTAGCTGGACCACAGCACTAGCTCCGCACAATTATAGTGCATTAAGCCCAAAATTAGTTGTTCCAATTTAGCAGACTTTAAGTATACCATTTTAGGAAACCAAAAGTACAATAGCAGGGTATTATTATCAAGCACATATATATATATATATATGTAAATTAATTTGTAATATACTTAGCACGAAATTTCAAATATGACCATTATGAGAACAAATAGTAAGAACAATTCTCTCCATTGTAAGTCTAAGGTTAACCTTAAGTCTAAATGCTTACAGTGATATCCACTCCTCAGCAAACTTCCTGATCTGAGGTGTTGAGGTTTGTGGCACAAACGGTGCAGGGCAAGATATGCCACAAAGCATTATACGTAGGGTTAGTAGTCTAAACAATCCCCTATGCCTTAGCAATAGCAATAGGCTTTGCAATCACCACAAAAACGTTTCCAGCCACAGAGAGATTTGTACAATCTGATGAAGGCCAGTGACCCACAGAATTCGAAACAAGCACAGGAAAGCCCTCACACCTCCTCATGCATGGCAACCCTAAATGTCCGCTCCGCAGGAGCACAGCAGTCATGCAGATGTGTGTGTGTGTCAGGTTCTGGCAGGGTGAGAGGGATATCCGCCCTGCACTTCCATTAATTGTTGATAGCGATGAGGAGTGGAGAGAGAGCAGGGGGGCTGACAGGAGCTCCAGTTATTTACACAATCACACAGCAGGCCTGATGAACACATGAACTGAGCCCTGGAAATACCCCGCTGCTGACACACACACACACACACACAGTGTAAACAACAGCCCACACTGCTGCCATGTGCTTGCTAACTAGGGTAAATGACAACACATCTTAGATAAGAAACACAAATACTTCAATAGAGCCATTTCCAACCAAAAAATATAATTTTACTTCAGGCCTTTCATAATGTTGGTTAAGATTTCTTTCACCAAAAAAAGCCATCATTTCCTTCATGAGCATTTTCCCTCACCCCTTCTCGACCCTTAAGGTACAGTGAGAGAAGCATAATTGTCTGTTGTCAACAGTGTAGCAATGTATGAATCACAGCTCACATATTCAAAATATGATTTCTTTTAGTCAATTCATCTAATTCTCGTGACAAACTTAAACATGAGCAAAATCGCTATCTCGCAGAATTACAAATGACCTGTATTCCTTTTGAAATGACTGGATTTTGCTGTGAAATTTCACCAAACAATGGTAAATATGACTTCACCTTAAGAATTAAATCAGCAGTTTCTGATAGCACTGTTCCTTATAAATAAAGTTCCATATTTAAATGAAATGAATTCATCAGGGAATGTCAATACTGGCAGGTAAAGATATGTACATACTGATATATGATATGAATATTAATGTGCTCAAGGTTGTAATGTCATATCCCTGATGTTTTTGTTTGCTTTTGCTGTGAAATACACCAGCCCATCCATTATGTCTTGCACTGCTGCTCATAACAAATGTCAGATCAGATCTGTAATTTAGAAGTGGAACTAACAAAAATAAAGCCAATTAAGTAGCATCTTTGCATCTGGTCGAGATTACATGCAATTTGGGAGCTAAGAGGTACTGTGGTTTGTCGTAAAAAGACAGTGTTGCATGGCCAGTGTGCCTATTTTATTTTATTTATTTTCTCCCTAGTAACAACCATTGCATTACTCAGACACACATACACATGCCTTTATTCTAGTTTCTATTTAAAACAAGAGCACTACAGGACACGTGATTTATTTATTGGCCTGGAGGTTAAACAGGGCCCTTGCTTTCATGTCGGCTTCCAAGAGCAGAAGCCGGTTTCCCCAAAGCTCTTCTACTCAACGACAGAGAGAGAAGCATCCAAATAAAATGTATATTCTCCATGTCCAAATATTTCCCATCAAATTCTTCAAGGAATACAAAAATGCTCACCATCAAACAAATGACAAATGTTGTGTATAAGGAAAATGAAATTTTAATTGCAGAGAGAGACAATGATCTTATTCCTACAGTCTGGTCCAGCACCTTCAGCAGGACTTCGGCTGTAATCTCATCTTCTCCTCCTCCTATGCACACACACCCTTGTGAAGGACGGAACAGATGCACTTTTCTTTCCATCCCCCACCTCATTCCGCACTGGGCTGCCATCCATCACTTTAACAGCAATATGTTCCAGGATTTTCCACATGGCGCTGCGGTGGAAGACACTGTGAAAGCAGGGTGGTGCTCGGCACTGGGAGAATAGGAAAGTGCTTCCAGAACCAAACTCTGACCCAGATAAAAACAGCTTCCTTCCCCTTTCTTGCTCTCCATCCAGCGGGCTGGAGCTTGGGAACAAGGCTGGGTGTGGTGCTCGCACTCTTTCTCTAACCCGTCTCCATGTTCCCGAAAAACAGCCTCTCACCGCCCAACAGCTGCTCAGAAGTGTTCCGTACTGTTCCCTGGCTCTCCGAAGGAATCACGTTTCAGATAAATCTTGTTCAGACTGTCCATGTGACATGCTTCATTCATATTTGCTGTCTGCCACTGAATAACTCTTCACCACGGTTCGGTGCTGTGCAGATCCGTAACAATGTGCTATAGGGTGCAGCTCGTAAAGTGACATCGCGGTTCCTAATTAGGTCCAGAAAACATGTCTGTGTGCAGCATCTGTGTTTGTTGATGAGCTGATGCTGATCGGATGAGACTGAGAATTCACATGGACTAAAGACATAGGTGGTACAAATACAATTATAAAATCTTTCCTTCAATTGTGCAATTACTTCTGACAGCTATAGCTATATAACCAATGTCAGCTGTGGGTTAGCGTTATAAAAAATAAGTAAAAATATCTGCCTGAATGAAAACATAATCAAGCCTGGGATCATTTGCCATGACTTATGAAAGATTAATAAACAAAACTACAACAATCCAAATTTAAAGTTTACATTGTTCAACTTGACTGCAACGTAAATGTGTAACGTAAAGTTTCCAGTGACAAATGTGTAAATGCAGCAATTAAGCTTGACCAATCAGTGGCAAAATTTGTTTAGAGAAATCTTCTGCCTTCCAGATTGCATGGATTCCTATTAAGATGATTGGACTTTGCAAACCTTCACTGAACAATTGATAAATATTAAAGTTTTTTTGTTTCTTTTGTTTCTTCTGCAGCGGTATGCTAAATAGCTTCTCCCAAAGTAAAATCCTACTGGTACAAAATCATGGACTGCAATACTGTGTAATAAAGTCAAGTCAAGTCACCTTTATTTATATAGCGCTTTAAACAAAAAGGATTGCGTCAAAGCAACTGAACAACATTAATTAGGAAAATAGTGTGTCAATAATGCAAAATGACAGTTAAAGGCAGTTTATCATTGAATTCAGAGATGTCATCATCTCAGTTCAGTTTAAATAGTGTCTGTGCAATCATTTGCAATCAAGTCAACGATATCGCTGTAAATGAAGTGACCCCAACTAAGCAAGCCAGAGCCGACAGCGGCAAATGTTTAACGTATTTAGATTCAACTTAAGTAATCAATAAAACCACATACAAAACTCTTATGTTGTCAGAAAAGCAGCTTTAAAATGAAGATGTATGTTATAAAAGATGGTTTCTAATGTGCCAAATTCTAATCAATATCTAGTCTAGTCATCATACAGGGTGCAGCCGTTACTGTACGTCAGTGAAATTAACAATGTGTTCATTAAGAATGAATGAAGTCCCATTACCGTCCCGCTCCACATGACTGAGTGCTCCTATTAGCATTCATTTGCTTCCTTCACTTGTCTCTCTCCGTCGCTCTTTTCCTCTGTCTTTGTGCACACAAAGGGCAGACGTGTTCCTGATCTGTCCCTCTCGGAAGAGGACAGCTAATGTCGTTGTGTCCTCTGAAGATTCACGACCCAAGTCCAGGGAAAGTGTCAAGGTGGAATTTACTGAACCATGTATGATAAAAAGGCCTGTCCACATGTAGTCTATTAAAATTTTGAACAATCATACCACACTGATGTATAGGCCTTTGTAGTTGCGATGTGGAAAACGTGGACAAAATTGCAGAATTCAGTCATAAAATGGAATTTACTGTAGAAGGCGAAATGTCACAAATTTTGGATGAATAAATCAATCAGTAGGTCAGTACACTTAAATCAAAATGTGAAATGGACTAGTGTCTGTGAATATTAAGCTGCAAAATACTGTTAAATATGAATCCTGCATGTTCTGCAGGTCTCTGTGTGAATGAATGGTGACACGCAGTTTAGTTAACTAAACACATACTGAAGTGTGCATGATGCCAGTGTTTTCAGCTTTAGCCACCTCAATATATGAGTACATGTGAGTTGACACATATGTCTAGAACTGCATTGAGAATCACTTCATGAGCATTTTACTGTTTCTTTTGAGAAAAACTATCGTCATGTCATAAATAGAGAAACCTAAAACTCTTCACAACAATCCGTCAAAATAAAAGTTTGGCTTAACGTGAAGAGACTGTGACAGAAAAAAAATTGATAGTACTACTAATAATAAAATTATTAAAACTTAAAAACTAAATATTAATAATTATATATTTATATATATATATATATATATATATATATATATATATATATAAAATTATTATTAATATTTTGTTTTTACAGAATTTATTTACGAGAAAAATACACAGTATTAACACAGTACTGGAAAAAGAGCATTTAAAAATCTATTATTTAGAGAGGTTTTTGATTGTTAAAATTAAATGCAGAAAATTAATGGAATTATAATATATTTGATAAAAAAAAAAAACATAGGGCTTTAAAAGAATTTATTTAATTTTTTACTTTTAAAGGAGACATATTATGCCCCTTGTTAAAATATGTAATATTAGTCTCTGGTGTCCCCAGAATGTGTCTGTGAGGTTTCAGCTCAAAATACTCAACATATAATTTATTATATAATTTTGAAAATGCCTACTTGAATGGACGCAGAAACGTGCTGTTTTTCGGGCCTGTGTCTTTAAATGCAAATTAGCTTCTGCTCCCTGCCCCCTTTTCCAGAACAGGGCTGCGCCATTACAGCTCGTATCTGCTAAAAACATCTGTTTTGGTTTTGATTATAACATTTATAGCACTGAAATCATGCGTTTTAAACCATAGGAGTTTAAACTTCAGATATACAGATTTCTGAGCACACACATCCAAAGCACATGGACTGAAAGCGGCTGTCACAGCATGTGAGTAAATATAATGTATAAAGTACATTTTATAATTAATAAAATGTCATTTAACCATTAAAACAGAGGTACTTTTAAATCCAGTTCATGATATTTGAAATGGTCACGTACGAGCAACCACGAATACACCTCATTATCTTGTCTGGCAGAAAGGATGCCGCTTGAAATCACAAACACGTTTTGATAGACATAATGATGCTCTGGGTGCATATGAGGATGGACCGAGTTTTTAAAAAGTATGTTGTTTGGATGGGAGATGGGAAAGGGAACATGCAGGTGGACTGTTGCCATGGCAGTGGGCAGCGTGGGGAGCTGACACAATACTTGCATCAGTCAGAGGTGTAAACAGCGAATGGGCGCACGGAGACAGGATGTTCCTTCCAGCGCTCTACAAATGCTTTTCACAGAGATGACGCATTCAGAGGATGATTCATTGTGCGGAAAGCTGGAATGACATGAAGAAAGATACCATAATAATGCTATTATAGTATTAATGGTGACGTCTCCTAACATCGGCATAAATATCAGCGCAATTAACCACTGCGGCGGTGGGAAAATGCAAAAAATTAATGCAGAAACAGCTCAGTGGCACGTAAAAGCTTTTGTTGAGGAGCGGACTATGTGTGCGCTCCTGTTGCTATGGCAATACTACATACGTGACGTGTGTGAAAAAAGCTTGTTGCTGGGGTAATACAAGTGTATGCGCTGATTGTGTCTTTCATATGGGTTTGTGTCATTTCAAGCGGTGTGTTGTTGAGGACATTTATTAAGTGCAGTTACAGTGAGTAATTCTTTACGTTGTGGATTAAATCATTCAGGGAGTTCTGTGTATAAATACGCATTCTAAAACGGTAGCTGTCTGTGTGTGAAAGTGTGTAAGTGCATGGGGGAGGGTGGCTGAGCCGTGTGTATGTGTGTGATATATGTTTCTTCATTAAAACAGAGTACGCCAGTGTGATGTATGCTCTGTTTTGTGGAAAAGTATCCGTTAATTCAATTTCTCACAAATGTTAGAGCATTATAGGGTGCTGGGATATTGTGATGTGCAGCGGAGAAGAGAAATCACAGGTATCTATGCATGCTTCATATGCAGGTTGTAAAAACAATCCCACCACTCAACATAGAGTGCGTAACCCTAAAGGGCTGTTCACACTGACAGCAAATTGCAGCCATAAAGCAACTAAAAGACATTTTTTTTTAATGAAAGTTGATGATCTGAGGTGAAATAAGGAACTGGCCATCAAGCATAGAACATACTGCCAGCTGTTTATTCATTGAAGAATCACAGGTGCTCCAGGTTCTCGGTCTTTATTAGTTGTTTGTTTAACAGTTCTGTCTAACAATTGACCCAATCCCGCTCAGTAATGTGGCCCACAGAGAGTAATGAGTGCAAGTCACAAGCGTGTAGTCGTCTCTTCCAGTAACGCACACCATAACAGCACTCCTGTTTTCTGTTTCGCTCTCACTCTCGCCAACTGACCTCACACACAGAGCCTCAATTGTTGCGATTATGCCAAACAGATTCCTGGGCTCCAGCCCCTCCTCTGTCCATCCCTGGATCAGGCTGCACTGTGGAAAAAATCCGTGAAGGAGAAAAGAGGCCAAGACAGGATGTGAGCAAGCCAGCTCATCACACTCCAGCAAGCAAACAAGTTCCCAAGCACTTCAGAGGTCAGACTTTGGATTTTTGAAAAGGAGCAGGATTTTAGTTTTCACAACGTGATGTGTTGGAATGCGTCAGGGTCCCATGAGAGTCACAGATGCAAAGATTGAGGAATATTCATTTTGAGCACATTTCTTGGCTCTGAGTGGCACTGTAGAGATGAAGAAATACCTGCCTGTTTCCTCTCGACATGCTGTGGTGTGCAAAAGGTTGAGTGGGAGTGTGAGAGTGTCCTGTCCATGACTGTAGCGCCATAACCTCACTTTCCCCTGGGACTGAAACACACTCATGCTCTTTACTGAGCTGCATTGTGGTCAAATGGCAAGCTTTAAAGCAGCAACCTAATTACAAAGGATTCTCTTATGCTGATATGAAATACTCGACATAGATGGCAACATGCACATGCACCACACAAATAGTGTGACATTAGAAAATGGCTTTCAACCAACTGCTGTCGGAGTTTCTCTTTATATTTTTGATCCGCCATTACAAGCTCTAAAGCATCTAGCACTACCTCGGCTAAAGATTTTTCTGGTCAACTAGTAGTAGTTCATTTTAAGCATTAGTCGACTAATCACACATTTATTAATAAACCATTTAAATGTTTATAATAAGCCTTTAATTACCTACATAGCCTAATAAGCACTCAAGCACATGCATAAAGCTTGCCACAGCGCATGGTCAGAAGTAATGATTATTAATGTGTCAGGGAAAAACAATAAGGAGGCTGCATTAATATTGAAAAAATTTATTGATAAACTAAAGCTTTCTTTGTTCTTTTTTCTCGGTGACACTGACTTGTCATCTCCACAGTAGTGGATGCGCCTGTATGCATGTTTCATATGGATTACATAATAAGAGAATATTTGTTTTCCATTTGAATTGGTTCATTTGAAAGTAGACATTTTGCACTCTATTTTCTGAGTTTCTTAGTTTCACGCTCAAGTTCACGGAGACTGAGACGGCAGAAAGCGCATCCTGTTTGCTTTTATTATTTTACAAAAGCACAATGTTTCGTTGTTATTGTGAGTACACAAATAAATGTAGAGTTTTTACAGATTCGAAAGATGTATTACTCTTATCTGTATGACCAAAAATTCCAAACTCCGCACAGACACTTCAATAGCACACATTTCTCTAGGTTAACATCACATTAAGCGGCCATGTAAAATATATGCAGAATTCACAAAACAAGGACCCACTTTTAAATTTATCACAATTTCCCCACATGCTACGCCCAGGTTTTGGTTCAGGGGGAGAGAGCATTTGATAATTTGCTGGCAGATGGCTTTTCATTATCCGTTGAGCAGGATGGAGGTGAGCCCGCAACAGTGGGGATAAAACATGTCATGAATATGAATCCAGCAGTGGAGAGCATCTCCCCCCATCTGTCATGTGTGTTTGTTTTCAAAGCCTCTCTCTCTGCGGCTGTGTGTTTTATCTAACCTAGATTAATTAAGTTGTTTATTAAAGTGGCTTAGCACAGAACAATAAAAGAGGCTGTTTTGTTGTCATTAGTGATCTGAGCATGAAGCGCTCATGGAGACAAACTCATGTAGCTGACCAGTTTGTATACCCATCCACACACCAGGATGTTGTACTAAAGGGAACATACTCAGATGGTGGGGAATACTAGCAACAGATTTCGAGGAGCGCACGTTAACCTGAGTGTTTTCAACCAGAAAATCCACCTTGGAAGCCAAAATTTTTAAGGACATGGCCACACAGGCAAAGATGTGAGATGGGTCACCTTTTAGATTAGTGTAAACGCAGCCTAATGTAACTCCAAAATACTGCAAGCAAATGAGATGGAGACGCACTCACCTGATAGGGCTGATAGGCCCCTTCATCTGTTAGAAAGTCCAGATGTCTGTCAGAGAAGAACTCGATGGCTGTGATGGACCCTAACACTGTCTTCCCCACCAGGGGCTTGAATGTCTGTAAAGACAGAAAACACTCTGGTTAGTCAATGATCTGGGCGTCGGAAGCTAAAACAAACAAGTGTGTCATGCTTGACGGCTCAATTAGAACACAAATAACTTTGATGCATCCCTTTTCACATCCATCCAACCTAAACAGCACATAAACACATGCTCCATGTGACTAATTATTAAAGGCCTTCACATTGACCCAGTTTTATGCTGGGTAAAATAACAATTAGGGATATGCCATATCATACCATCCACCATAATACCGGTATACATTTTTACATAATAAAAAAGTTTCATATCACGATATCAATGATATAGCGAGGTGATGACGTATGGTGGATATAAGTTCCCTAGCGCATACAACACCACCACCACAAACCCAATAAGTGTGTTCGGATTGAAGCAGCGGTGAACAGACTGATCAGTGTATGACAACAAAGTATCGTGAGAGGGGTTCTAAAGCTTATTTGAGCGTACACAACCTTCAAAAATAGGCGAGGAGCATAGTTCCTCTCATCATCCTCTGAGCATCACTTTTTTTTCCTTTTATCGTCATAAATATCGTTATCGCTAATATTCTTGAAATATCATGATATAATTTTAAAAGGCTGTATCGCCCACCCCTACATTTCATGCTATTTTGAATGGGGGTCAGCACTGTATTTAAACTGGGGTTACTGTAGTTAATTTGACAGAATATAACAGAGAACTGTTTACCAACATGCCACCAATCATACACTACCTCAGTGCAAACTTCATTGAATAATGACATGATTTATACAGTCACAGAAACTTTCATGTGCTGTTTAGTTTCAGCATCTAAAGGAAGGAACGGCTAAAAATGAGGAACCGTGACTGAAATCACACCTACAGGTTTCTATTTTTTGTTTTGTTTGTTTTTTTTTGTGATTCGATTGATGTTATTATAGCAACATTGTACATATGTAAAAAAGTACACTGAGTTCTTGAAAACCCGAGTACTCAGAATGAATTGCTAACCCAGGTAAAGTATGAACAGGGTGCAAGGTTAAACATAAACAATTTCAAGCGAGAAAACCCATTTGTTTTCCTGTTCTTCCTGACAGTAAACCAATTAACAGGGTATCTGCAGAACTTTTTTAAGACATTAAGACCTTGAATGAATGGAATGAATGAAATGAATACCATATGTCCATACCAAACAAACTCATACAATCTCAAAATAAATCCTGCATCTCAGACTCAGACTCACTACTTAATTAAACAAGCTAGGGTTCACATTCAAATACAAAACGGGTAAATGCATAACACTGAATTTGTTAAATGAAGTTCTTAGTCCTTCCTGTGATGACAAGGCAGCCCAGTGAAAAGCTATAAGAGTTTAATTTAAATTAAATGTCAAAATTCATCATCTGTAGACATTCAGCAATAGCTTGGCATAAATGTGCTGTATTCACTGATTATAAATGCATATGAAACCATGAGCATACAGAACATGCAGCACTCACATTTACTAAATTAAATCAATGCATTTTAATGTTTAATAAAAAATACTTTTTAGGGACCTGTTGGCACCCTAAATTAAAGGATGCAACTCTACTCAAGCAATAGATGCATTTATGACCATGCGCCTGTGTGTGAACTAAACAGTTTGGCCTCTGAGAGTACTTTCTCATGGCACAGTAAACATCTGCAGCTTCACCTTAGATCAGAGGTCTTTCCTGAGACTCTGATTGAATTAGAAGGTTAAATTGGCACTAGTATGACTGCACAAGAGCTGGTCTGAGTGGACAGTAATTGGATTCATTACAAGCCTGGACTCACACTAGAGTACAAACCTGCAGCTGAACTTAGTATGTGTGTGCGTGAGTGAAAATGGCATGCCATCTGGTCACTGGGATGAAAGCAGGCTTCATGCTACATGCAGACACGGCAGTCATGGGACAAGCTGCACATGATCACCACCACAATCTACTCGTCATGTCTGCTGCTAGTAGGGATCATATCTACAACTGTGCTGTGCTTCTCTAAATTCTATGTACCAGGGGCTTATGGGTTTAGATATCATTTCAGTTTCTCACTTACAACATTCAAATCCTACACCTTTTTTAGTGCTGCAAGAAGTGCTGACTGAGAAATCTGTAATGTTTCCTCGTTATTAAACAAACAACCCCTAAATAACTGAACAGGCATGCTTTTTTTTTTTTTTAAGAGAGAGATAAAAAAAGACTGCAATTCATGCAAGTGTGTGCATGTGATCTTAATCTGTGCTGGACTTTTGGCTGCACAACCTAACATTTCTATTTCTATCATCAGAGGTCAGATAGACATGCCCATGTCTGGATGCCTCTAACACAGCCCTTGAGAGTGAAACGTAACCACACTGACCAACAGGAAGAGTTTTTACACCAGTAAACAGTGTAAGAGTCTAACCACCAATCTCTGAGATAGCACAGTCTAGCTGAATAATTCTGATCGTTGAGATGTGAGCTCAGACAATCTGTTTTGAGTGTCTTTCTGCCTGCATGTCTCTCACTGAACCTGATACCGCAGCAGCAGGGGAAAGACTAGCTGTGGATTTTACACTTCTAAAATAAACCTTTCATCAGCCTCACAAGCATTCAAGTGCGCTGCTACTGAATTTGACTTCTATATAGAGTACTGACCTATTTTTAAAACGGAGTTACTATTAAAAAAGATTTGCTACACATAGTTACTGTTCTGGATGCTGATTGGTTAATACAACTTTCAAGGGATATTAAAATGCAATTTACTTCTTACAAAATGGCCAGTGGGTGTGACTGAATATTTTTTTTTAAATTATCTTGTATATGCGCTACAGGTTTGTTCAGGATATATGTAATGCATGTCTACAGTAAATTAATATGTGAACCAGACTGCAAAGTTTAGGCTACTGCTTTAAGGGGTTGCAGCCATGCCACTGTGTCATTCATAATGAAGCCTAGAGTGGCCTAGAGGGACTTGTTTCTTAAAACTGTCACATTTAATAAAGCATTCTTGTTTTAAAAGTCACTGAAACATTGTGATTGATATGAATGACAACTGTGACATTCTACATTAAAATGAACAGTGCTGAGACATCTAACAAAGAGTATCTCAATTTTGTGAATCTGTGATTATTATTTACTAGAAGCAGCGTGAATTTATTAGACTTGTAGCAAAGCTTCACTGCTGTCGTGTAGTTCCTCTTTGGGGTATAGGGAGTTGAATCAAGGCTACAGTCACTTGAGCCGTTTCTAGGACAGATAAATATAGCAACAGCAGATCCACATCTCTTAAAAGAAAAACCAGGCTCTGTTGTTCTAATAAAAACATCCACACAACACAGAGCTCAGCAAGATGCACACTTAATGCAGCTGTGAGAAGGAAAATAAAAACACAAAATACAGAGTCCTCTGAGTAGCTCTGCAGGTGCAGCTGATGATGTCTCACTCAATGATTCCTCAATTTAAAATCTGGTCGACCTTTGGTAGCAATCGGACTATAGTCGAAATTAAGAAATTAAGCAAAATTAAACATTAAACACTACCACAAATGCAGAGTTTTGCAGTTTACGCCCAGAGGATTTCATCAGAAACGAGACATCACCCATGTGACACCTTCACACGCAAACACAGACAAACAGAGAGATGTAGAAGCACTTCCTTGAGCGACTGCAATTGGGTCACATCTGCCACTTGTCATTAGGGAGTTACCTCTCATCACAATCATGCTGCCAAACAGAATAATTGCCGAGTGTCTCTAGAATACACCTGAGTGGATCCAAGATACACGCAAACGACTGCAGCTGCACACACGGAAACACACAACACTTGTATCTCTTTCCCTCTGCAAGAACAAACAAAGGCCAATGAAAGGAGGAGCTCTTTCAGAGAAAGCACAGGGCGGCTGTGTGCAGACAAAGCTTCTCCAAAACACAGTCCTCAGCTGGGCGCTACGCAGCGGGCCGTAATTCAGCTATAAATATTTGATAAGGCTGAGTGCACTGAAATATGCGGCAGAACCGTGAGCGGGGTTCATGCATAGCCAAGTGTGCTGGAGGCTGAGACGCTCCAGGATGACACTATATGATGAAGGTCACGGAGGAACACCGACTGCACTTAACACATACGCGTGCAGGATCTCCCAGCTGAGCAGTCATTAACAGTAATGGACAGTCGCTCAGTCTTTCTTTGAACAAATAAATACATCTCTCTCTTGTCTCTTTTGTATGCACTCAAGTCCTGAGCAAATCAACAAAATCGATGGGCTGCAAATTTCTCACAATCTGTAAAAACAGTCACAATTAAGAAGTGTTATTAATACAGTTCTTGTATGTTCAAAATGCAAGTATGCTGCTTACTCCCCATTTATCTTATGTATCCTGCCTACTATTTTGCACCTACTAAAAGTGTTACAGGAGCTTGCTATGTAGTTTACTTTACTACAGTATGTAGCATAGAAAGGCATTTTTATTTAAAAAACAATTTTGCATGAAAATACACACTAATTCTTTAATTTGATGTACAGCAGTAATTTAGTAGACTGCTTAAATCACCACAAGCACTCTTCGCAATAACGTTACAACCACAAATAACATCACATTCCCAGTTTGTATATGAACAGGCCTGAGCTTGCATGAAACACCCATTGTGGCTTGTTGGTAACATTTGGGCAACTCAGCATTATGACATCATACTGAGAACTGAGACCTTTAGTGAAGTTAGCTGTCAGTCATGTCCTGAGGTGTCTGTAACCCCTCATCTGCTCAGAGGGCAGTAGACTGCTCCCATTATCAATGACTAAGCTGTCTACACTGCAAGTGTGAGATGAACACATTGACACGGATCTGTTGCATCATATATCTCGCAGACAGTGTTTTTGTTTCTCCAGCAGAGTTCTTGCTGTGGAGGAACACGCCATCTCCAATGTTCCATAAACACCCAGAGTGTTTGCAGAGGGCTAGTTTCCCCCAGGATGTCTCAATCACAAGTTACTAATTCAGTTCTCAGGCTATGTTCAAAATGCACTGCAAGTGTGCTGCCTCTGTGCCTATTAAAATGCCACAACCTCACTAGTTTATTTTACTATGTGGCACTCAAAGTTATTGAGTACTGACATGGTTTAGCATGATCATCAGAACAAAACATACAAAAATAAAATAATAATAATGTAAAACTGTGACTAGCTTTATTTGCCAGTCTATAAATGGAAAGTTAATTTTTACTGCACATTTTGGTATTTCGTTCATAGATATTTGATACTGTGATTTGTTAACTCTAAGAACGCATGCTGCTACGAGTCCTACTGCAGTATGACATTGCAAACATGCCCAGAGACAGTAAGCGAGCCATATTCCAAGTAATTTTGCAGTACACAAGATTTATAACCTCACTGCAGAACTTCATCCCCCATAAAACAGTGAAACTGAGCAGAAGGTTGGGACACCCGGCCAAGCTGGCTCTAACGAGGAACTTTAGTTCATTGGCCACTTCCTGTCTGTGTTTCTAAGAAGAGGCACAAAGATGTGTCCTGCTCCAAAAAATGCGGCACATTCCCTCTGCAGTCCTGAGAAAAGCCAGACTCATGAGAAACCACCACACACTGCAGAGAAAAACACATCCCAACCGGAGGAACGGTACTTTCCCCTGACACATCCCCCTTCACATGTCACAATAACTGAAACCCAACCAACATTCCCTTATAACATCCAATAACAGAGAAACGACATTAAATAATTTCAAGTGATCTGAACAACAGTAGCCTGATCAAAACAAAGATATACAGCAATAATATACAGGAAACACACAAATAATACCCTCATATTGTTCCAAACCAATATGAATATTTGATTTGAACAAGGTTTAAAAAGACATTTTGAAGAAAGGAGACGGAACAACTTTTAAGCTGCTCTTTTCCATACAACAAAAAAAGAAAGAATACTAACAATGACATTGTATTTTTATTAGCTAACTTTAAAAACAATTAATAAATAATAGAACAAATGTATTGCTCATTGTTGGTTCTTGCATTAACTTATGCTAACTAATGGAACCTTATTGTCACGTGTTAAATCATCATGAAATAGTTCTTCTGAAGCTATATGTACTCCTTATGTAGGAAAAGACACAATGGGCCACTTTTTGGTTCATTTTGCCCCACTTGTGTCTTGATATTTCCTTTCTACCTTCCTTATAGGGAAAGGAGCACTCAAAACTAGGGGTGTAACGATTCACTCGTTTTCTCAATGCATCGATTACAAACCCTGTCGATTCATATGCATTGATCTTGAAACATGATTTTTGAATCGTGAATCGCCGATCTTGGACAGTAATCGATTCAAAATGCTAAGAATCGAATTAATCCCGATTTCTATAGCGATTCAATGCTTTCAAAATGTATACACATTAAATTACTACACGCATGAATTAATGGAGACCTTGAAAAGTGTGATCACATGAAAAAATGATCACATGAAAAGTGAATCGTGCCTCTTATCTGTCCTTCACAGGCGCTCCACTGTTTACCGCCTGAGACTGTCACAGGATTGCGCTCGCACTCCGTTCGTCTCTGACGCAGCTGACGTGTGATCTATAGGACTCGTGAAGTAGTTTTACTTTTCTGTAGTTTGTCAATGGCTCTCTGCATCTTACCGACGGAGTTACCGGAGCCGTCGACAGCTGTATTTATTGCATGGACGGAGCAGAAATGTAAGTGTCTAAATCATACGCACAGATCCATTGAATGATAAATGTTTTTAAACAATGCGGATGAACCGAATATACGAAGGAAACTTTTAAAATTAACCACAGCATTAACAACGACCTTGAAATAAGAGCGCAAGATTTATCTGATAATATGCATGAAGCGTTTGTTTCATTAGCAAACAGACTGGCGCGTTTTCTCTCAGAATCATTTGCTGATGGAGAGGAAAAGTTAAATAGAGATGAAGACGTTTTCACACTGAAAGAGAAGCGATCTCGCTCTCATAGACGTGCCAGGCTATATCTGCAGCTAAACTGAATAAAAGCAGAATGAACTGATGAAAACCACAAACAATTTATGAATGATGCAGTGCTAATTGACATTTATTACAGTACAGAAACTATAAAGTATATTTTCTACCTTATTCTGTGCAGAAAAATTAAATAATTGCTAATTAAATGTAGCCTAGTATATAAAACAATCATAAAATTGCCATTAGGAAAAAAATATCGATTACAAATGATTGATTATTGTCCAGCAGTGTATTTGATTTATTACAGCTAATTAAAAGTAATTAAAAAAGAAAATAATTCCTTGTAAAAAAAAATAAAAATAATAATAATTATTATTATTATATAGGCTACATACATAAAATGATTGTATTTGACATTTCTGTCACTTCTGAAATTATGGCTATGCCCCCGGTGTGACAAAATGTTAGCTTATACATAATACTCTTTAAGCTCTTTTTTAAAAACTTGGCTTACATACATTTTTACGTATGCCATGTCGCATCATTAAACTTTCATTTAACAATGGACAAAAGTTTTTTTTTTTTTTTTTAACCTATGGTTCTCTAACCATAAATGCTACTGTAATTTGCCCCCTGACTAAGCATTTAAATAATTTAGTAGAAGCATTTAAATAATCCCATGAATGCACTTAAAGAATGCAGAATCGAATCGTTATAATCGAATCGAATCAAATTTAATTGTGAATCGAATTGAATTGAATCGTTCTAAATTTGCAAAAATCGTTCTTGAATCGAATCGAAAACCTATGAATCGTAATCGAATCGAATCGCTGCCTTGCCAAAGATTCACAGCCCTACTCAAAACGTTGCATTCTTTTGTTCTACGGGTTATAAAGTGGTTTGGAACAAAATGTTTTCAGGTAAATGACGATCAATTCTGTTTTTGGATTAACTGTCCCTTTACAATGACTGTTCTGCAAAACCTTAACTTAACATACTCCCTTTACATTCCTTGTATGGAAAAAGAGCACTAAGGATATTCCTTAAAACACCGCCTTTTGTATTCCACAGAAGAAATACAGTCATACAGGTCTGGCACAAAATAATGTTGAGTAAACGTTGACCATTTTCATTTTTCAGTGAACTATCCCTTTAAAATGACTGTTCTGCAACAAGACTGTCTCTCGTCCTCTCTCTCTCTCTCTCTCTCTCACTCTCTCTTGGATACGAGAGGCATAATTAGAAACAGCCGCACTATGCACAGTGCTGCATTGAAGGAGCTGTTTGCTAAATGGGTCATAGTGCAACCCTGCCCTTCCTCCCTCAAACCCACACATGCATACACCGTTGCAGGCAGTAAACTTCTCAGTATATCAAGCAGATTAAATGCCCCTCCAGACTTCGCTCCATAGAGGGAGAACATGATGATATGATCAGCTTACTTTGCTGGAATGAATGGACAGGCCTTTCAAAACACAAGACACTTCTGCCTGCTATCACCCTAACCGACACTAGACGACCCTGTTCCAACACCCACCCAAAAACAGGCACACCATCCATCCCTGTCTCAAATAAACTGGGGCTTTCCGCACAGCTGCAGTTCTGTCCGACACCCACCGTCTGTCTGGGCCGCTCACATGTCATCTGTGCCATTGATTTAATAAGCGAACAAGCAGAAAAAATCCCCAGCAACTTTAAATCTCAGTTCCGCTGGCCAAATATATGCACAGGTCTGTTCTTGATAGTTTTTTGCGTGCTTGTGGCTTTTGCATGGCTCCAAAAAGCACTCATGCTTTCAACCAGTTAAGTTAGCGCCCTGTAGCTGTAGACACAATAACATGACTGACTTCACCACACAAGCAGACGGTTGATAAACATCCTGTTAGACGAAGACGTGAACAGTCCAACCCGCCCTCATGTAACCGGCTCAGCATTAGACATCTACCTTTAAGTATTTAGCTTGTACGATATCAAAGGTGTAAAGCATGGCATATTTATGGAAACAAGATATTGTTTACCTCTTCGCTGGTCTTGAGGATACACCCAAGCCAAAGGTGGAGCCCAGTCGGTGGACACGCGCCACTCAAGTTAAAGAAACTCAAGATGAGCGAGAGAAAAAGAGGAAGAACAAAAAACAAACAAGCACAAGTTTCTCTCAAAGGCGACTTGTGGTCTTTAAAAGAAGAGGTGTGCTTTGAAATGAGACCTTCCCTTCTTAGACGCTGGCCACATGTCAGACATTTTATGTGGCTGACAGGAAACACAGAATGAGAGAAAAGCCTCCGCTGCCGCAGAGCTCAAAGAAATGGGGCGAGGAGGACAAAAAAAGTGAGGCGGACCGTTTGTTCACTCGCTCGCTCCCTCTTCCGCTCGTCTCTCTGTATCCGAGTGTCAGACTGTTAGCGAGTCTGTGATCAGTGGTGCCAGAGAACAAGTCCGATCCCTCCGATAAACGATGTCTCTCGGCCTGCCTGAGTCTGGAACTGGGTCAGGCTGCCTGCTTCCTCCAGAGCCCAGTTACACAAGCGGTGTCACACACACACACACACACACACACACACACACACACGCTCCGCCACTGCAGCGATCAGGAAGCTCCTGAGAGCCACGTACTGAAAGAACAAGCTCACACAGGCTGCTATTGTATTTTCCCCCTCGTCATGTTTTTTTTGGTTTGCTGTTGCACAGTTTTTCAGTGGTTGTTTGTGTTGTGAGCAAATCAGTGTTGCACGGTTGAGAGTGAAATGAAAGAATCTGAGAGAAAGAGAGAGAGAGAGAGAGAGAGAGAGAGAGAGAGAGAGAGAGAGAGAGAGAGAGAGAGAGAGAGAGAGAGAGAGAGGAAAACAGAGGGTGGGGGGTGCCATGGAGGCGAGTGTAAACCATGAAAAGGGCGTTGCTATGTACAGTGTAACTAATCTCCCACCATCACAGGTGGTGGAGCCGCCCCACAGTATGACTCACCCTGATGAGCAGGCCGCTGGTACGCGAGCACACACACACACACACACACACACACACACACAAAGAATTAAAGGGATAGGTCACCCAAGAAAAATTTTAATTCTTTCACCTTTATTCATCTTCATGTCATTCCAAACTCATAAGAATTGTGTGTGAATCTTTGAAACACAAATTTAGATATTTTTAAAAAACCTTAATAGATTTCTATCACACATGTATAGGGAACATTAAATCTGGTAAACACAGAAGCTCAAACATGCGCGTGTGATTCGCAGGAACCAAGGGTAGTTCTAGTAAATGATGTACGCATGAGCTTTGATGTTTAACATATGTGATGCACTCCATGTATGTGTGTCAATCATTGTTTATGTATCTAAACAGAGGCCTAAATTAAATCTGTTGTTCATCATGTAAAACAAATGGCAGAATTTTTCTTTTGGGATTAAACTTTTTTTCTAATGGCTTTCTGTGGATACATGTAAGCAGATCTTTTGTTAGAAGTCTTTGCTTTATATTTAGCCCTCTAATAAAATTTTCACTTACATATTTAAACTTTCTGAATATCAGGAAGTCATGAAAGAACAAAAAAAAATCACTATCACGGTATCACTGAGATCAAATCTTGCACAATACATCTTGGCGTGCTATAGACCTTATGCATCAGAGAAACAAGTGTGCAGCCATCTTTAGAATTCTGTCTTTGAACTTACAATTTTCTGGTAGCTCTACTTACTGTAGAGCTAACAAAAGGTATCATGTGCACTGTAATGTTTGAAGCGGATGTCATAACTGTCACTAGATCAGTAAGAATACAAACAGAAGACACAGAGCACAGCGCTAAAAGTGGCAGAGCTACATAAGGTCTATATAAGAAATTCAGAATGAATGTAAATGAGATTTGATAAGTCTCAGTCTATTCCTTGCACAAAAATACAGCATGAAAAAAGACTGGAAATATAGCACACAACATAAATGGACTACTGTGATAGAGTGCTGTTTATTTAGGATCTATTCTCATTTTGCCAGGAAGTTCGGTGTCTTATTTTATGCTCCACAGCAAGTCAAATACAGGTTTGGGCTGAGCAGTTTTCATTTCTGGGTGAACTGTCCCTTTAAAAAGCATATAAAGCTTAGTGAGCAAGGCCATGGGCACGTTCTCTCTTCACGGGTCCAGGCAACTTTCTCAGCAGCTCTGTATTCAAATGGCCATGCTGGGCAGATATACAAGCCTGCTGAAACCCATTAGTCACCGGACGCACTTGCAGAGAGGACACAATAATCCACATAAATTAAAATGAAGGGACAGGCGTTTGGCTTGCAGGTAGGATGTCCTTGGCTCAGACGTGGTGTGTAATACAGTAGAGGATTAAAGGGAAGTGTGTGTGCCCACTGGAGCGATCAGGACACGGACAGAGAGGCAGGAGTGAGGGTGGGCTTCCTCACACTCCAGTGGCTGTGCCCACGCCAAGGGCAGGACACCATGTTCAGTCTTCTGAAGCGAAGACAGAAACTGTGAGAAAATAACACAGCTCAGTTAGCCCTACAAATACAGGCACAATTATTAAGGTAACTAATGAAAAGATTGTAAAGCAGCTTTCAAAGACAACAATGTCCATTTCTAGAGTCTCTCTTAATAAATGTATCAGGCCTTTTTTGCACAGTTCATCAGTGCACATTATTCTAAAGCAAAAAAAATATTATCTCCCACTAAACCAACTTTTCTGCCGATGTAACCAAGACTGTGGAAAATGATATTAACTAAGCCCACGGGAAATTGTAGCCCCTTTTATTTTCTGCCAGAAAACAATCTTAATTTCAATTGCTTAGAAAAGTAATAGCAGAACCATCCAATAATATTAGACACACACTTTTCACCAGTAGATCAATTAGAATGGCAATTAAATCAAAAATTAAAATTCTCTCATTAACACACCCTAATGTCACTCCAAAACCTGTATTTCCTCTATGGAACACACAGTTTTTTTTTTAAGAATGTCGGTAACCAAACATTTTTGGTAACTACTGACTCCACTCATGAAAAAAAAAAAAAAATATCATCATCAAAATATCTATTCGTTTGCGTTCCACAGATGAAATAAAGTCATTCAGGTTTGGAACATATCAGGGTGAGGAAATGATCAATGAATTTTCATTTTTAGTTGAACTATCCTTATAATAAAACCTATAAATGCTTAGCAAATGCAATTCTAAGTCATTATAAATGACTTTATAAAAGGCACAAGGACAGATATGTGCTACATAATCAGAACAAAGGGACACACACACACATCAGGAATGAAGAGCCAGTGAAGATAACAGCGTGACATTTGAAGCCGCCTGTGCTGAAAAGCAGGAAGTTGCAGGAAATGAGTATGGGTGAGTGAGTGTTCCCTCTCTCTCAGACAGCATGATAAAAGCCTGCTGGAGTCCAGAGCGTCTATGCTGCAGTGTGTACTTGGCACCCGAGCTGTCATGCTCAAAAGACCCAAAGCTCCAAAATGATCAAAGACCATTTTCGCGTGCAGAAACCTTTGGAAATTTGTGGTATTCTCTGAAATTAGGGTGAACATACGTCCTTTTTCTCCCAGACATGTCCTTTTTCTCCCAGACATGTCCTTTTTTCAGGCTAGGAATTCTAATTTGCTTAAAATGTCCAGGTTTTGGATTTGTTTTACTATTGATGTGCTCCACAGTCCTCATTTTAGATATGCGCAGCTGCATTTCTTTGACATTCTGCATTCCACAATTGGTTGATAAGGTACAAATGTACAAATCCCCAAATGCTTTTTAACAACTACTTTTCAATCATTACCTTCAGCGAGCGTAAAGCCAGATTCACATATCATATACACTCTATCATCAGATCACAGCATTCAATCAGGGTGTGGTGTTGAGTCTCAGGATTCATCCCACTTAACAATCTGAAAGGGTTTTACTCAGGCAGTACGTGTCATTGGCGTAAAAAACATTGCGAAACTTCAGGTACAATAACGTATGGATAACTCCATGTACATACCCAAATAAAAATAAAAGATTAAAACTGAAAAAAACACTTATCTCAGTAGGGAACACATTAGCCAAAGGAGTGAGTTTGTGAGCTAAATTAGCTACATTAATCATTTTTATGTTAGATGTATATTTTTAGTTGAACTATTCTTTAGTTGAACTTAAACTTAATTGTTTAAGACTCGTTAACATTAGTCACTGTGTTAGGTGTCATGAGCTAAAGTTAAGCTTAATGATTCCTAACACTAATGTTAACACCCTTTTTATGTACTTTATTTATTTTTAAGTACAATATGGTCACCTTATCTGGAAGTGATTTAAAAGTAAATGTAAAAAAAAAAAAAAAATGCATTTCAGAAATCATGCTGAACTCATTTTTTGAAGCTTAAAGTACAATCAAATGAGCCAAAATATTTTGTAAATAGACACACAAAGGATGGGGCATATTTAGAGCTTTATGATGGATAGATCTAAGATCAGTAAAGATTCTAGTCTAAACTACTGTGTTGAAAACACAGAAACAGCAGCAATAGACTCAGAGAATTAAGTGAACCGAAAAGCAGGTAAAACTCGTAAAGGTAACAGCGCAGGATTTGTATGACTGGGAAAAATGTGAAGCTTATCTAGTTCAGCCAGTAACAGGAATTTTCCCGTCATCATCACATCAACAGAAACTAGCTTGTTTGAATATTGTGAGGTTTGTGAAGCAGACATGCTTTAGCCAGCAGAATAGAAGTGATTTAACAGGTTAAATGTACTGATACCAAACTTTTGAATGATGGTGTGTATGCACACACACACGAACAAAACATAATTACAGGCTTTATGGGTTTTTGATAATTTTTCCCTATTTTCTCCAATGCAAAATAAAAGCTCCAGACACTGTGACATTTCATTTAATCGAGCGTTCCTCTTCTGTTCTGCCTGTTTTGCATAATATCTTTCACCATTCAAATTGCTCTGCTCTGATAGGGTCAGGTAGCAGCTCGGCAGCTGTGATCGCATTCATGCAATTAACGTTCCGGCAAACGCTCTGGCATAAACGCCAATTTATCTCCTGAATTTAAGGTCATGAAGATGAAATATGGTGCCAATTATGCGTCAGCCCAGAAAAGTGCTGTGTACCAAGGAGGAAGAATTTCACCAGTGAAGATTTTAATCAGCAAGCTCATATGATTCCCGATCAATAACAGAGCGTTATCTTCAGCGCAGTGAGAGCAGCTTGTGTGGATCAGGATTGGTGATGGATGGGTGAACACTCCAGGAATATCCCTTTTTCTACAGGGCCTGTTAATCTGTCTGCCAGCTGCCCAAGAGACGACACAGCAAACCTGTCTTCAGATGTCGTGACAAGGGCCTCGGCGGCATTTCACTGGCTGAAGTGTTTAGAGATATTGAGCTTCTCTATCTTGATTTTTCATTGCTCTTTTTTTATTTAGAAATGTTAACACAAATGATTTCAGAAAATGAATGTAGCATAAATCTAGGTTGGCTGTCAGTTGTCCATCCTCATCCGATGTGGCCAATGTTTCATCTTTAATGAGACGCAGCGCAGGGTGAAGAGATGAAGCGGTTATGCTGATCTGTGATGTGACTTTTTGCATGCTGCGTTCAGTTTTTAATTATAGTGTATGCTCTCTTTTAAACTAAATTATTTATAATTATTATTTTTACTTAATTTAAATAAATATTTAAGAAAAAAACGGATACTTTAAAAAGATGACGGTGGGGACGGTGTCACGGTGGGAAAGTGATGTAACCGATGTTGCCGCTTAAAACTGGTAACACCGTCAACACCGTCTATCGCGGCAAGTCTAGGATATATACGGTAAAGGAATTTTTACAAAAGAGATTTCAGTTTTAAACAGATAGTTTTCCATCTTTGTTCATGAGTCAATCCCATATCAAAGTTTTTCATCTTAAGCATGTCTTATGTCGTGATGTAAATGCAATTAAAAAAACCCTGATTCATATGCTAGTGTACTCCCAAATAAACTTGGGGCTACTGCTTGTATTTCACTTCTTTTCTCAATCATGAAGCAGCTCTTGCAATCTGTCTGTCTCCTGTTGGCAGAGGCTCAAGGAGTAGAGCAAATCTGTGATTGGTAGCGCTGGAAGCTTTGGTTGGTTTGTGACTGTCAAGAGGCCTTTGATTCCTTCTGTCTCTCTCTCTCTTTCAGCACATCACATGCACTGCAAATCATAACAAATCACACAAACATCACCACAGGCAAATTACCATTACAAGGCAATGCAAGCCATGAGTGTCCACGCCAGAGATCTGAAAGCACTGCATCACTGTGTATGAAACATTAAAACCCAAATATGCTGATTTACAAATCAACAAATATATCTATCTTCAAGAACATCATATTATAGTACATGTGTCCATTAAGCCAACAGACCAGTGTTTCTTGTCCTGTTACAATGTGATTTGAAAGTAATGAGATGAAAAGCCTGGGTTCTGTAATATAATAAAACAACAATAAATAGACAATATGTCTTTGGATATTTAATTTGCTCAGCTTCTCGGTTCTTAACACTTTTGCTTCGTCATTGACAGTACTTCATAAACTATATTTTAGGCCTAACAATTCTTTGTTATAATGCCTCACAAAACACACTAAACTAACAGACAAGCACAAGTCAACATCAATTAATCCACTTGTAGCCAACAGAATCCAAACATGAGAAAAGCATGGTCTAATAATAACATTCCCTACAGCCACATCAAATATGCTGTGATGCGTGCATGCGTATGAATATGATTGTTACATAATCAGCATGCAATGAATCCAGAAGTGTTTTAAGGAGCTTTTCAACTGTGAGAAAGGCAGTCACTAAATGCACAGTAGAGACGGCAGGACACACACTAAATTGCTTTCATGTGGTTGCTGAGAAGATATAGGCACAAATAACAGCCAATGAGCCATCTCAGTCTGTCACTGTGGACTGCTTCTAAAATAAGACACAAAGACACTATTTACACACTCGCTGCTGCTGTGACACTCCAGTGACTTATTACACAATTCACACACTCCACATCTGTTGATTGGCCTTTGAGATTTGCTCCTCAATAAAAGTTTTACACAAAGAAATAAATGATGCTGTTGAAAATTTTTTTAACATGATATTCACTCACATGAAATGCCATCAATTCCCAAAAAATCTGTGGTTTATCTGACATGGAGCGGCTTAGCTTTGACCAACACATCATTCATGATTGCTTTTGTGGAACATAAATATTAAGATTTGTCTTAAATGGGAAGTATCTAGGAAAAGAGAACTGCTGTGTTGACACAGTCTGATGTACTACTCCCCAAAAAACATTTATGGACACCAAGGAGAAACATTAACAAAGCAGTTAACCCTAAAAAAATGAAGCATCTGTCATCATTTACTCACAGTGGATTTGTTTATTAACATGCAGGTGGATTATCACTATGGAAGTCATGTTTTTCAGTGAATCACTAGTAAATAAAAACAGGATTTCCTTTTTTTGGGGGGGTGGCAGACTATCCCTTTAAGTTAAAATACATTTTTGTGTTATTTTTAGCTATTTTTGTGGCTGCAAGAATAATTAAATGGCTTTATCGATATATGCATATACATCATAGCACACACATTATGAGCTGAATGACAGAGCAGTGCAAGGTAGCAGCTGCTCTTTTCTGGAGCTCAGAGGAAGACACTGGGGCCAGACAGTTATCCCTTTGTTTCCCTGTCAACAGGCCCACTTGTTCCTCTCACGGATTGGATAGATAAAAGGGAGATTGTGGTCGCCTTGCCTCATGATATCAATTTGTGTGTGTTCTTTCAAGCTGGGTTTGTAAAAATAGCGGCGTCTTTGTGAGAGCCAGGGAAGTATTATGGATGGTTCTAATGTGAACAGGGGTGTCCGGGACTTCTAGGATTTGAACTGCACAGCTTTTAAAAGTAGTAAACAAACCGTTATGTGAGTCAACCACCGGGACTTCAACAATATTGTTTGTGGTGATTTTTAAATTCACTTTTTATTTTGCCATTTATTTTATGTAATGTAATGTTTGTAAAGACAAATAAATACAAAGGTTTAAATCCATCAAACACTGCTCCGATCTTCCACACAGTGTGAATGTCATGGATGGAGAGCTTGATCTCCTGAGAGCCTCTGGCTATGGACAATCCCTCCACAAACTATGATGGATAATTATATCATCAACTATTGTCAAAGAGCCCTTGGAGGATCGCCTACGAAATACTCAAACAATTAACGGCTTATTTTATCGATAGCTGGATTTTTTAAGCAATTAAGCTTAAAAAATTCCTTTGTGAATTAATCAAAATCCCACTTACAACATTGGATTTAAGGGAGGAGAGGTATTTCAGCACCAGAGAGAGAGAGAGAGAGAGAGAGAGAAAGAGAGCTGTGGCTTTCAAATCAAAGCCAGCTGGTATATGCAAATGACAGTTTTATTATCAGCAGTGCTGTGGTGCTGATAGGGTTTTGCTGAGTCTACAATCGCAGCCGAACAAACTTCCTAAGGGAACGCTGTCTCCTCCACCGAACAACAGCCAGTTTCTCTAGTCTTAGACTGGGAGCAGTTTATTGCATGAATATTTCAAAAAGCCCATTTCTATTTTTGGCAAGCTGCAACCTCGATCACTCTCGTTCTAATATTATGCAGAGCCTTCAAGTTATCACAAACTAGTTCGAAATGAGATATAGATTATAGTAGGAGCATTCTAGGTTTGATGCATCACATTTCTTGTAGTGTACACTGGGAATAATATTATTTATTTATTTTTTGCTGATTGTTCAGTTTAAGCAAAACAATTGCTAGACATCTTTTCCTAAATTAATTTAATTGTGCTGTCAGTCACATCTGGCTATAGGAGACTCCTTGCACACAGAGTCTGAAATTTCCCATGCATTGTTTCATATTTGTCATCCCAAAAATTAATCACGCACAGTAACCTTGCACACAGAGTCCAATGCGTATGAATTAATACGTTGCAAAAAATTCGCTAAACAATACAAAATGGAGTTTTCAAGCATGATTTTGTTGTTAAAAAGATGCAAAAAAATTCGCTAAACAATACAAAATGGAGTTTTCAAGGATGATTTTGTTGTTAAAAAGAGAAAAAGAAAGAGGAAATACTGATTCCATCCAATGCTGATATAGAATAAAGAGGAAGGAGAGATCTACCTCCTTATCAAGGAGCTGCGGGATTATCCCGGGCGATTCAAAGTTTGCTTTAGGATGTCAGTGGCTCAGTTTGATGCTTTGCTAGCAATACTGGAGCTACATATTAAAAAAAGACCACCAATTTCTGTGAACTCAGTGTGCAAGGACCTATACAGTGCTTTGTGCTGTGAGACGAAGTGGATCAACTTGTCAGACGCCATTCTGGATTTTAGTCTCCGCTTGTATGGTGGCTTTGAATTGTCAAAACACCTCTCAAAATGCTTGCTACGTATGCAAAAAAACATGGAACCCGATTTTTTTTTTTATGACAAACAAAAAATTTGGAACCAGTGTGAAAATATGATTGACACAATATGAGGTCAGAATTATTTCTTAATGTGCAAACATTTCAGATTATGTGTGCAAAGACTTTATCTCTGGTGTTGTGAATAATGGGGCTTTACAAAAACGACAGAAGCCAGGCCATGCATTCAGTCCTATCACAATCCTGTTTTTCTCCCATTGGCTGAGGAAAAGGCTGTGTCTGTACCGCTCTCTCTCTCTCTCGTGCTGCGGTCGCTGTCAAACCCATCTTCCCCTAACCTCCTCCTGCCAAAAATGAGGTCACACGGAAAAAACGAAAAGTAAAGCTATAAATAATACACAGCTACCGCAGTGAGTGCATTCTGAGAACAAGATATTTTCAGGGCACCATCTCTGCACAGAAATAAAATTCTTCAGGCAGATGAAAACATCTGTTCTGTGTTCCCAAAGCATTTTAGATGTTCTGTGCATCTGCTGTTGCATAAGACAACAGAATCTAAAGCTTTAGAGAAGCTATTTAGGTATGGATATGAACAGAAACAAATATTGCTCATTCCTGGACTTATCATGCCAGATGATCATCCACTGACTTCACCTTGAGTACATACAGTATATATATAGCTATTATGATATAATTTGCTTTCAGGTATGGCTCGATTCTAGCACAGAATGGACACTTTTCACATTTCAATCCATTCCTGATGTATAAAATTATTATTATTTTTTTTTTCTTTGAACATCATGTTTCACTGAAAAATGTGTCACATTACAGAAATTGATTGTGAATATGGTTTCATATTGATAACCGATGCAAAGGAAACAACATACACTTGTAGGCAAAAGCCTACAAATGTTTCAGATCACATAAAATAAAATAATTGAGTGATACAAAACATTTAACGAAAAATATAGAGCCGTACTTGATCTTTTCCATCAAGAATTAATTGAATGGCAAAATCAGACATTGCATACCAGAATGGAGTCAGACAATGCCTAAAAAGGTTTTTGACTATATTGGGTAACATTAGCCAGTAGCTAGGTGACGGCAGAGGATAAAGAAAGGCTTACAGTGGCAGATGAAATATTGATGAAAGATTACAAACACTGTTTTCTTAGGAATAACATGCACTGATGAATCATACACAATAGGACCAGGAACCTGTAATAAGAGCATAAATAAAGTCCATTTTGATTTCATGTTCATGTTCAGAAAACACTTTACTGCACACATTAAAACCAAAATAAAACAGGAGATAATCACAACACACTATTTTCTACAGAAATAAGCCCTTTAATTTGAAAGTCTCATTGATTTCAGCTTGTTTTTCCACTCTCTCTCTCTTTTTCAAAGCAGCTCAGCTCTAACATGAAAGGCTCAGAATGAGGACAGAACAGCCTGCCAAATAACATTTTTCTGAAGCTGGAGGCAAGCGGCCAAAAAGAAATCTGTAAAGAAAGAGGAAGGGCAAGCGTGCATAACATTTATAATAAGACGGGCACCCTGCTCTCTCTCATTCTCTCTGAAGACGGGCCGGCAGTATTAATTCATGTCTTTAGATTGGAGGTGCAGTGGTCAGGTGCACTGCAGTCTGATCGAATGAACAGGGGGAGGACTTGACCTTCATCAGGTCAGTTGGCCCATAGATCTAGCAGCTTTAACCTGTATGATGTAATATCTGGCAGAAAGACAAAATAAACGACCCCTAACCCAGAAAGCAGTGTTGTTTACAGGCTAACGTGCATCTTCTGTGTTGACTGGTCTTTAGCTGTGTACATCACATTAGCTTTATTTAGATCTCTGTGAATATATGAGCAAAAGCAAGCCTTTAAAGCCTATTTAGTTTTTATTTACTTTCTTAATATATGATTCTGACCTTACTGAGCATGTTACAAATAACAAAAATAGGTTGTATTCATAATCCTTCATCAAAATGTAACTATATACTACAACTTTTCATTTCTGATGTCACTTAGCCCCACATACTATTGGATTCCTTGTTGATTAAAGAAATGTCTTTTTGAATATCCAGTTACACACAGAAAACTGCTTGACATACAGTGTGTGTTACTCTGACTATTTAAACTGACTCCCCTTGTTGCAAAGAGCACTGATCCTGTAGTATCCTGACCCATAGATGCACCAAATTTACACCATGGCCTCTCTTATTTCCTGATCCCAGCATGGATCTAGAGCACAGCGCTAATTTGTTGCATTTGCAGGAGAAATCTATAATTCTGAAGTCACCTGTGCTGTGTACTCACCAGACGTGTCTGGACAACAAAGTCCCCACTTCATTAGATGAAAGAACAAGAAGCTGTGATGTAATATCGCTGGTTACATCATTGGCTTTCACTTGCATAATAGGGTTCCACAACAGTGCAGAGTGGCCATGGTCTTGATCTAATGCTGACCCAAACACCTGTGTACCAGTGAACGAACTTAAGAACATGCTTATCACCTGACCGCTTGCCCGCGTAGAAACAGCAGTGCCGACGAACTTCAAACAAATGACTCAAACAGTTCCAACTCACTACACGGCCTAACAAAATACTAATAATAATAAATAACAAATTCACCTATAAATGACATTTCTGCCATTATCGATTCATTTTCATTCTATTCCAAACAAGTCTGATTTAATTTCTTCTGGAGCACAAAAAGAAAGCAAATTGATCATGCTGCTCTTTTCAAAATGATAAAAACGACATTAATAAATGTTAATGGTTTTTTGATGTCTCATAACCGATTGTCAGCAAAATAATTATTTTTGTCTTAATTTTGATCTGTTCCTCACACACTATAGCTTGAAAAAAAATTAACTACAGTGAACAAAAATTCGGTGAAAACAATTTTCACTCAAAAATTGCTAGTAAATTTCACAATTATTAACAAAGAATCAGCAAGTAACATTGAAATAACTGAAAATTTTGAACACTTGAAGAATAACGACTAATATTTTGTCAAAACATACTCAATATTAATTTACAACAAAAATGTTTACAGTGTATTTTATGATTCTTTCATAAAGTCAGCGATTGACAGTCCCTGTTCAACATTCATTTCTTTGTATCCGAACAACAGAAATAAATCTGAAAATAATTTTGTGACAACATGCTGATGAGTATACATTAGGGATGCACGATCATGATTTTTCATGGCCGATTCCGATACCGATTTTTTTTACAAGCAAACTGGCCGATTCCGATACTGATTTCGGATTTTTTTTTTTCTTTAAGCAACAAACAAGAAAGAAGGAAAGTGTGCATAAACAAGATGTTTATTTGGTATTTAATAGGCCAAACTGGCTTTTAGCTATTGAAAACAATAACCTTAACCATCTGAAATTAACGGCAGTAACTGCACAGTAAGTAGCCTACATTCAATACAAACATAGATGGTACAGACATCAGCATTTAGCTTTTGTTTTTGAAACTACATAGAACTGGCTTTAAATTAAAAGATAAACTGTCAAAATTAAAGGCAACAACTGCATAGTTCTACAGTCCAAACAACACAATCAACACACATTCAATAAGATGTTTCTTAATCAGCATTCAGTATTTTAGTTTTTAAATTTGGTTTTAAATTTAAAACAAGGTCTTTACCAGTGAGGCTAAATAAAAGTATGCTATATAAATATTATTCCAAAATGTTAAAATCAAATAATGTTGGTGCGAATAAAACAAAGATGCAAAGTGTTTCATTCATCCAATTTAAAAAAAATAATTAAGGTAATGATTCACATCTATATTTTTTTACTTGAGCCAATGAAAAATAAATAACTACTGTCTTAAGTTAAAAAAATATAGATGTGAATCAATACCCTAAAAAAAATTTAATTGAATGAATGAAACACTTTTTTTCAGTGTGCTACAGCAGGTGATTTTAAAATCAAATTCAGTCCATATAATTTTAATGTAAAATAAAAATAATCATCCTATACAGAACTGATGTTTACTTCTGGCTTTTCAAACATGTATGCAAGTTCTACTTTACAAAAAAAAAAAAAAAATCAGTTTTGTCACAGTTTAGTACGTTTCATTTCTCTTCCAACACGCGAGAAGTTGAGCTGAACATCCTTCATTGTCTCTGCTTGTGCAGGGTGCGAACAGGTACAGTACACTCGCGCAGCTTCAGTGAGCGCTGGAAAGGGGCTCTTATTTTGTGCAGTCGGCAGTTCGCTTCCTGCTATCTGTGCCTCAGACATGTAGCTCTGCACTTCCAGTGCTTATCGGCTGCCCGTGTCCTGCGCAGATTTCGAAATACTTCCACACAAATTACGTGATAGCGAATGATTACAATGTAGTAAGTGCACGCGGGTGCACTTCCGGAAAAATCGGCCGAAAAAAGAACAAAAAACGTCCGGTTCCGATTTATGGCTAGTCAACCGGTGCACCCCTAGCATACATGATGACAGAATTGTCTTTTTTATCTAATCTACCCCTTTAAACAGTTTTGTAGGACACGTGAGGTGGCACATGCAAGCATTTTTTGGGTCGTAGCAGTGTGATGTGGCCCGTTTTTGAGCAGGTGTGTGAGCGTATTTATTTTCCTGCCTCGTCTGACACTGGCTACGCTTTCTCGGCTGATAATCCTCTCTTCCTGTTTCCTTCTGCGCTGAGAGCGTGTTGCACAGATTTGAAGCGTGTGACATTAATAAGAAAGTCTATTTTTCATAAAAGGACTCCAGCAGAGATGAGCTCGTGGGGCTTAGCAGAGGCGTGTGTATGGCACATGTGCCCGAGAGACAGAATAAGCAGCAGGGACAGGCAGAGAACGCTAGAGCCCCTCTATGAACGTCTGTCAGTCAGTGACCTTCTATAGGGCAGGTGTGGGTAATCATAGTCTGAAGACTTCAACACATATCGGTTGCATCTGTAGTGATGCTAATGTGATATATTAACTTTGTGGTGCACTTTCACAAGCAGCATTACACTGTGTCCTAATCAGGGGCAATGTGATAAGATTTCAGCAACAAGCAATTTGTCTGTTCTCACTGAACATAAAAATACAATGTGATGAGATGCAATCAATCAAAAACTACAGGCAATTAGAACAATTATGCCTGATTGCTTCATCATTTATTTTTCCAGTGGAATTTTATGGATTTGTCATATATTATCTAATATTTCACAACTTTCTAGCCCATGATTATTAACATGCATTATAGGGCTGGGCGATATCTGAAAAAAAATTATATCTCAATATTGTCAAATTTGTTACGATATTCGATAATTATCTTAATATGTTTGCATTTGCATTTAAATAATAAAACACTGGGGGAAATATTTAAACTGGGATAAGTATTTTTTATTTTTTACAAGTCTCTGTGGCATGAAACTATGTTCCCACTGCCACTAAAAACCCTCTCATGGGGAGCTGTTTGCTGAAGCACATAGGTATTTCTTATATATATACATTAATACCAAAGACTTGTACACTCTCTCTGTCTATATTTTGTAAACTGGTAAAACAAATACAAATATTATTATATTATTATATTAACACTATATTAATATTATTATATTAACACACTGTTAATACATTAATTATTATTAAATATTATAAATATTAAATTCATATTAGTAATAATAAATTCCTAGTAGTAATTCCACATTGCCATAGCCTATGTTTCTCTATTCACACCACAATCACAAACAATACAGTCGGGATCTCCTGACAGAACACAGATCAGCTGAATGATGCTTTTATTTAGATGGCTAAACTCGAGCTTTGTTTTTCAGATCATCTGCGACAGGCGCGATGAGGAACGAGCGTTTGTGTGAGCATGGTGGCCAGATTGCTTAAAATAAGCAAAACACCAGTAAGAAAATATATCTATGTATATAAGATGTTCCCTTTTTTGGACATTTGGCATGTTGTTTTGGGAAAGTATGTGTGAATTTGAAATAATCTATATTCACAATATTTTACAATTTTACATCGTCGTCAAAATTATTCAGATATTATTGCTGATATTCGATATATAACTCAGCCCTAATGCATTTGAAGTATTATTTTAAATCAGTGTAAGTGAAGCAGCCTTACACAATGTTTCTGAATCCAAACAACCAATAATATGTGAGCAATACATGATGAACAAAAAGAGATGTGAGAAACATGGGAGATATTGTGGCAGACTATTTTCCCACATCAGCACAGTGGATGTACTGAACTTTGCTATCCCTGTCCTGCAAGTCAGTCGGAGCTGCACACTGCTGTCAGCACTGAGATAGAGGAATGAGGTAGCAAAAGAAGAGAACAAGCTCTGCCCTAAAGCCTAGTGCACTGTCCTCCACTACATGACAGACAGGAGTTGCACCAGCCAAGCAGATAAAGGAGTATTGCTGAATTATTAAATATGAATTCTGAAAAAACTATGTTGAATAAACTTTCATTGCAATATGCATGACTGTTTAAATTACAGTTCTACAAATGCATGGCATCTCTGTACGATAAATGTTGACAAAAGGATGAATAGGCCTCCATGTCCTAGTCTAGCTATCTATAATCTGTCTGAACTGTCTCACAGTTTGCATAATGTTGTAAACTATTCAATACTGCATGGCATGTATTTCACACTGAAAAATAAAAAAAATTAAAGCATCTATTCGATTCAATTCTATTTGGATTCCATTATTTTTCTTACAGTTTGTTTCAATAATCATTTATCAGTAAAACTTAATGTATCATGATAAATTTATTCTTCAGAAAATTATCCAGAAATATATATATATATATATATCTTCTCTCTGTTTTCATTTACTGAGAGGTTGTGAAACCTATTCACACAATGCGTTTTGTATTTGTACTATGTTTGTCCCTTTTTATGACTCCCTTTTTTTTTTGTATCTAATAAATCCAAAACAATGTTTTTTCTCAGTATCCAACAAAATATTGTTAATGAGCCTGAAAGATTTACATTCAAGCCTTCTTGAACTGTATATGTACCAATGAATCTGCCACCCAACATAAACAAATTAGCATGAGAATAGTGTAAAGACTATGATGCCTAGTTTTTGAAGAGGCTTGTCTAGTACTATCAGTGTTACAAAAGTTCAGCCCTTCATCTCCTATGGACCTTACGAAATGTAAACACTATTATCTGTGACCTTTACACTGCTTATTCCCACACACAACACATATCTGTCAATCGTGTTAAAGCACTAGATTGGAGAGACATTTGAACATACAGGAACACAATGGCAACACAACTCTATATTGCAAAACTACTTGACTGTTTAAAGCATTGCAAAATGTAAACTAGGCCTATACTATCATCCAGATCTTTATTTAAAGTTGGATGTATAAGCATATATAAAATAAAATTAGCTAAACTACTAAAAACAATTCTTGTGGTCCCTGCTACATTCAGTCATGCTCCATGCTAAAACATGCTAAAACACAAACAGTGTGAACAGCCCCATGCACTACCGCTGGATGAACTGTCTACAAGGCTTTAAGCAAGTCTGTTTTTTGTAAACGGAAGTCTCTCTATAAATAAACCCTAATGGGAGAAGATTTTTTAGAGACCCACCGCAAAACTGCACCTCCCACTGTGAAGATGCAGGCCTGACCCCACATACTGAATCCTCTCATTAATATCCTTCCTGCACTCACTACCAGCAGGTCTGATAAAAAGAGGAGAGTGTTACGCAATGTGCCCTCAGAATGACACATTATACGACACACATGCACACACATGAGAGTAGAGATAACACACAGGTAAGCCACAGAGGTCTCACTTCCTGCCACACAGCTGCTGCTGATGCGGGGGTGCTTCCTCTGGCATCACAAGAAACACGACAAAAAGAGAGACAGTATTATTATGACAGGAAGCAGCCCTTAGGGTGACAGACAGGGTTTTTGTTTCCATGTTGTTATTTTTAAATTGGAGTCTCAGTGAAGGGTCATTGTACAGAGTTCAACGATACGTTTTATTTGTTCTTTCCGCTGGCTCAGTCAGGCCAGGAGTTTAGATTTTACCCTGCCGAAATTTGAATGGATGCAACACTATTTTTTAATCACAGCATTTCCATGTGCCAGAATGTTTCTGTGAGGAAAAAAAAAATCTATCTTTATTTTCTAGTAGAAGCTAGGTTTTGTACAGCTATGAAGTAGATGTACAACAGACTATACATTTTATAAAAACTGCACAAAAATATCATGTGATGCAAAATAAACAAAATGTAAGCTTGCATGGCATAAAAACAACCAACACCACATGATTATTGTTCAAACTCACATGTACACTACCTGTTCAAAAGTTTGGAGTCAGTGAGACTTTTTATTTTATTTTTTTACATTTATTCAGCAAAAGTACATTAAATCAAATGTGGCAGTAAAGACATATAATGTTCCAAAAGTGTTTTATTTAATACGTTTTTTTTTCATTTATTATTTATTTTAATTGTGAAGAATCTTTAAAAAAAAATAAAAATAATTAGCACTATCCACAAAAATACTTTTTCAACACTGATGATAATAAGAAATATTTATTGAGCACAAAATAGTATATTAGAAATATTTTCTAGGAAAATGCAACAAGGATTGTGTGACGCTGAAAAATCAGCTTTGCATCACAGAAATCAATTACATTTTACAATGTACTAAACCAGAAAACACTAATTTTAAATTGCAATAATATTTCACAATATTACAATTTTTACTTTATTTTCAATTAAATAAGTAATTATTAAATAAATAAATAGTTAGTGAGTGACTACAAAAACATAAAAAAATATGAATCAAACCCACTTTTGAACAGTAATGTACATTTCAGAGAGTCTGTTTACTGAATGAATTGCATTCATCTGCACTGATTAATTTTAACCACACATTCAGTCTATACACACACTACAGTTACCATTTAGATGTTCATACAGTTACGTTCATACATCTGAAAATTTCAAGAGTCACAGGATTTTTGAGGGAAAGTTCCACATCGCTGCTACACGTATGACACACGTATACAAGCACAAGCCTCATGGTTTATACTGTATGTTGCTGTTGCGTAGGAACCTAGTATATTACTGAAAACACTGCATGCAATTATGACAGCAGTGTGAAGAAAATAAATCAAAAGGACAATGAAAATCGAATGTCTTTTTGTTTTATAGTATACTGTAGGTTGACAGACTCCTTTTCCATGACTCTAGAATACTTCAGGCTGAGGAGCCGATTAAGAAACCCGAATCAGAGAGCACCGATGGAAATCAAAACCAAATGTGCAAAGGGGGGTTTTGGTGAAGTCATATCACATACCCACCCATCAGCCGGGCTTCATTACTCACAGAGACAGTCCTTTCAGTGAGGGAGGATAGAGCGGCCCCAGGCCATCCCTGTATACGCCGTTTATGATTGCTGCAATTAAGCAGCCAGCTGTGCTGCTGGCAGTGAAAGATCATCTGTGTACTCTGCTCCATCTCAATGTACCACGAGTACATACCCTCTTCTCTCACACGTCTCACAAAAGACACATGGATGACACTTTGCCCTCTGCATTGCCAACATACAATCTGACAGGGCTGGCAAACTCGGTGTCCTGAAAATATCAAATGACACAGACAGACAGACATACGATACTAAAACAAGAGAGAGACTATTTTCCCCTCAGGCTTATTTTTATAGCAAGTCAAAAAGCAACCAGAAGCAAAGGTCACAAGACGTGAAGAATCTTTAACCAATAGCACCACATAAATACCAGACAAACAGAAAACATTGTGGTTTCAGACAGAGAAAATTATTGAACCTCAGAACTTCTGTGAAAGTTAATATTATTACTTCTAAACTATTTTTTTCTTAAAGTTTATAATAACAATATTTTTTATTTTATTGTATTATTATTATTATACTTCTGTCTTACAAATGATGATGATAATAATAATAATAATACTTTTCTATTATTGTACATTTATTATCTATAAAACAAAAACTTCATTATGAAATAAAATGAACAAATTATACAACAAGTAAATTCATTATTTTACAAAATTCAGGATAAGAGCCCATTCCAACATGTTTGCGTTGATACTGGATTTAAATCAGTGTGATATTGTTTTAAGTTAAAATCATTGTCATATTCATGTGCATCTTGTCAGTAAAAGCTGGTTCTGTAATTAATAGTAGGGCTGTCACTTTTTATTCGATATTCGAATATGCGTTCGAACATGACGTGAAATATCCGTAATCGAACTATAAATAAAATATCCAGTTTTTAAAATGCCATATGTAGCGCATTTTTTTACAGTCTTAGACCGTTTGTTTTTTATTTTATTCTTTGCCATCTTATCCAGTAGAGGGCACTCTAGACGTATTGTACCGTAGGCCCATGACCAAATCATGCGAATAAGAGCTAGTAGCCAATGCTTTCAGATGGAGCAGCATTTACTAAACAGAGCCGTTTAGAGAGAGTTCACCGCTAAGCTATGCAAAAAACAAAAACAAGACAATTGCAGGTTTTTACCTAATAGCGGCTGCGATTTAATTGAGATTTATCATGCAGCCCTACTTCTATAACACTTTTTATAGAAAAAATAAGCAGTAAAGATTATAGTGAACACATGGTGTATGTTCTCTGGGTGTTTGCTGATCTGAAGCTGTGCCACATGAGAAATACTAAACCAATCACTGTGTTATCAACACAGCTGTTCATCAAGATCACAAAATGACATACAACATTCATTTCACTGTCTGAACTACCAAACCTTTGTACTTTAATCGGTGTTTACAGTTTACAGGATTATCTGGAGAACTCATATTACTCAGATTTACTGTTCAACAGCAGAAAACAGAAAGGGAAGAAAAGGTTTTTTCTTTTGCTTCTGCGGCGTAAGGTATCTAACACACTCTTTTCACATCATAATAATCAAGCCAAAACATTGTAGCTAAACCGTTTAGTAAAGTCACTCACATGGGCTGATGAAAATAATGGGTTTAAAGATTATAATCCACAGCAATGTTCCTTCTGCGGAGTGACTTCATCCTTCGTACGCAATGAACGCGGACAGCTTCACTAAACAAAGACAGCAGGGCAAGGGTCTGTGCGTTTATCAGCAGTAAAGATCACCCTCGAGGCTACAGGTCAAGCAGGGCTAAACACAATTAAGCCATCAGGAGTTAGCCACATCAGCGTGGATGCGTAAAATACAGCGCTGGACAAAGGAGATTTACAAGATGTCGTAAATACATGAAGGCCTTGCGAAGCATGTGCAGTAGGAACTGTGGTTGTGGAAGAATGAACATCCATTCATCGCTGATAATCAGACAGGAAGATTGACAGTTGCAAACAAGTTGCACCACATCTGTCGCAATGTGAACTCATCACAAATTGACAACCAACAGGCACACAAAGCAAGCACTGATGCTGTAAAAATGCTACAACACAATACTAGATAGATTAAACAGAAATGTTCTTTTCTGTAGACCAGGACTATGTTATGATGAAATGAGGTGATGCGTGAATTGATATGAATTACATTTTTATTAAACAACTACGATCAAAGTAGTATGTTGACTGAATTGTTGAACTTCCAACCTTGTAAGCATGTAATAGTTATGACAACGTAAAGCACTGACAAATAAGCCTGGTGTAAATGCCAACTGTAGAGTAAAAAGCGCTATACAAATAAACTAGAATTTAATTGAATTAAACATTAATATACAAAACACAAAACATAAGTTAGCTATACTGCAGAATTATAAAAACAAATCTGTTGCTTTACAACACTACTATAGGTAATTTAAAGTCACTGTAATAAACATATGTAAACATGTGGACTGCACTTTTTAAACACTGTTAACTTTAGACCAGTGGATCGCGCCAAATAATTTCACTAATTTCAGGCTTTTTTTAATATTATTATTTACAAAACCTACAGGGAAAAAAAGCCTGCAGCACTTGAAACAATGAAAAAGAGCATAGAAAGAATAACTATTAATAGAGAATAATTATTATTATTCTCTCTGTTATTTATTTATTTATTGTAGGTTTCATGCTTTCCCCTAAGGCATAGGACATACACAGGCTTTCCTCCTCACCAACGACATTAAATACAGTGTCTACACCAGACGCGAGCGGCAGAACATAGTAGAGCACATTATAATCAGTGACGATGTCTACACTGGATGCGCGGACGCGAGCGGCAAAACCCATTATAATCAGTTACATTAAACTGATGCCTTGTTATATTTCACATAGTTAAAATGATATGCATCGGTCGATTTGTCATTTCCAGTGTACAGTAGAGCTGCTGCAGCGCAATGTGACATCTGAAACATCCGGTATAAATACAGAAGACGAGAGCAAGATACGCCTCGTCATATATTCTACTATTTTCATTCTATTTTATTTTATATCTATATATATATATTTTTTTTGCAACTGAGAAAAACAAATGTCATGTGAACAAGCAGTCATACATGATACAGTAGGGTCAGGGTGTAACAGTTCTCTGTAAAAAAAAAAACAAAAAAAAAATCAACCCGTACCGTTTTCCACACACGGCTCAGCACACTCTTAGACCACGGTTCAACTTAAATCTGACAATGCATCAGTAATATCAATGTAATATGGTTTGTTATAATGAAATACATGTAAAACAAACAGTGTTAAACTAATGCATTTTTCTGTTGATGTATACGCATTCTGGATTCCAATACATCAAAACATAAAAAAAATAAAATAAAATTTGGACAAACCATTCACTCGTTCAATGCGAGTGGCGTATCCTGGAAAATGAGCAGTTATTTATTCCACCATAACCCGAGTGCCGATCGCCAGAAGACGCGAGCAATGAGAAGATTCATGTGTGCGCTCATCCAAACGCCAAACCCACATCTCTGAATACACGCAAATATTGAGCTTTCTTTAAAGTATCAGTGGAGCACTGGATCAGTGCATTCTCTTAAAGTGACAGTACTTTCTTAACATTAATCAGACATCAACAACAATAAAATCGCTCACTGCTCTTTTTTAACTTCAATAAAGATTCATCTTTAATTTATACAGTCAAATATGAAATGTTATTTTACATTTGATTACTTTATTCACTTGCTGAACCTAAAAACTGATGTTAGACCTACCTAAAAAAAACTATTGGCTGTAGAACCACAAATAATTTACAAATGGCACTACGCTGGATGTTTGTTGTTGCATTCAACTGGGAATAACTACACAATCCAAAAATGGGCCGGAAACAGACCAAAAAAAAAAAAACATGCTCAGGTCACATTCAGTCAAAAGATCCTGTGCTCCAAATTGAGCACAGGAGAAAACAATCAGCTAGCTCAGGCTGGGGCACATATATCAACAGACCTACAGAGAAAGGCCAAAACACACACACATACACACACACACACACACACAGAGAGAGAGAGACAGAGAGAGAGAGAAAGGCAGTGCTGAGTAAGGGGATTTGGTGGCAGTAAACTCTCCTCCAATGGTAGCCATAAATAATGGAGCTGTGAAGGCAATTGTGTGTGAGGGACAGACACAGGAAACTTAAAAGAGGGCAAAATAACAGCTTTCAAAGAAGACCAGAGAACAGCACAATCACGCGAGGCTTGTGGGTAAACTACTGTTTGGTCAGGCGTTGAGTAAAGTAATTAGGGTGTTATTAAGCTGTTTGACAACTATAAAAACCCATCAGTCAGAAAAGTGTAAAGTAGGAGTGGCACGGTTCACTGAAAATCCGAACTATTCGGTTCACCAAACACGGTTCAGCACGCGCTGGGACCGCGGTTCAACTTAAATCTGACAAAGAATCTGTAATATGGTTTGCTATTAATAGCATATAAAACAAACAGGGTTCATCTAATATATGTTTCTGTTGATGGATGCGCATTCTGGAATCCCAGACATTACAACAACAGTGATTAGAAGAGGAAAAAAAAAAATCCCTGGACAAATCATTCACTCTTGATCAATGTGAATGACTTATGCTGGAATATGAGCAGTCATTTATTCCATCATCAACCGGGTGCTGATAGCGCACGCATAGATGAGACCTGAACAGCACACGTTAATATGTATTTAAACTAAACTCATTTAAGCTTTGTCAGTTTAAACATTTAAGAGCGTGCGCAGTGAGAAGATTTGTGCGTGCGCTCATCCAAAGCGCACAAACCCACGCCTCAGATCGCGTGCAAATATTAAGCTCTCTCTGAATATTGTATTTAAATGGACATATTCAGACAAAAATTATGTCAAAATGCCCGTTTTGGTAAGTATCCTACAGCCGGCTGAACGTTAGCCTACTGTATCAGTTAATTCTCTTAAAGTGATAAAGTCTTTATATTAATCGAACAGCAACCACAAAGAAACCACTCACTGCCCTTGATTAAAAAGCTTTTATAACTTAATAAAGAATAATCTTTAATTTATACAGTGCAAAATTCAATGCTGTTTAAACTTCTAAAATGCTCCTAAAAACTTATGCAAGACCTGCCAAAAAAAAAAATGAAAATCATTGTTGATTGTTTGTATCTTTACTCTATTGTATTTATTTTGCTGTTGCTTGTAGTTGGATAGAATATTATTCTTCGTTTTTTTTTTATATTAGAAAGTATAGTTTTTCCATAATCATAGCACATACCGAACTGTACCGAAAACCGTGACTCTAAAACCGTGAAACAAACCGAACCGTGAAAAAGTTGAACCGTGCCACCCCAAGTGTAAAGTGTAAAGAACAGATCCAGTTCCTGGATTTTAAAAGCAACACAAAAATCATGAACAATTCTAATTCACAATAATAGTGCATGTTTTCACTGAATATCGTCAGGCGTTGTCAACAGATCTGATTGCAGTCTATTGACAACATCATTTTCTCTTCCCCATTTAAATCACTCAGAAAACAAAGGTAGAATCACAGATTTTGACTATCCCATCCAAAGACAACAGATAATTACACTCCTAAATGCATATTAGTAAATATGCTGTTACAGCCATGCTAAACTAAACAATATGGTAAGAGCTATGACCTAGTTTAGCTAGACAATGTGTACTGATCAAAGTTTCAGCAATTTAAAGTTTTTCAATTTATTTCTATATATTTTCAGATTTAATTTATATTTTATCATGACACAGCAAAATTTTTAGCATCTTTACTCTTTCTTCTGATTCTTCAGATATCATTCTAATATGCTGATTTGCTGCTTAATTATTATCAATAATTACTGGTGCTCAATTTTTATTATCAATGTTTAAAACAATTTTTCCTGCTAAATATTTTTTTTGGAATCTGTGACACTAAAACTTTCCACCTAGTTCAGTTGCTGCCTTATTTTCAGGTATAATCAACTAAGTTGTAGAAGTCATTTCAACTTAAATTACATTAAACTGACATAAACATTAAGTTTAATTTCATGCAAGAAGTTGAAATTGCTCAACAAATTCTTTTATAAACAGAAAGATAAAAAATGAATTTATTTAAAGTAGAAATCTTGTAACAATATAAATGTATAAATAAAGAAAATATTAAGCTACAACTGTTTTCAAAACTGATAAGAAATATTTCTTGAACACTAAATCAGCATATCTAAATAATTTCTGAAGAATCATGTAATTAAAGACTTGAATAACTGCTCAGCTACTCAGCTTTGCCATTACAGCAATAGATTACATTTTAAAATATATTCTAATAGAAATCATTTTAATTTGTTATGATTTTTCACAATATTACTGTTTTTACTGATCAAATAAATGCAGCCTTAGAGAGCATACGAAACTTCCAAACAGTGTATATCCTTGCACAGCATGTGCAAAGGCCAACTAGTAACCTTAGATTGCATGTGTTTCACACATTTACAGAACAAAATAATGTTTTAATGAAAAATGTGTCCTTACTATTGTTACTATGAAGTTCAAATGTACAGCGGATATAGATTAACTGCTGTCTGTCATGCCTTTTAGCTTAGACTAAACTGACAATACAGCACAACCTCTTGTACCTTAGTTTAATCAAAGTAAAATTCATTTTAAAAGCATTAAGAATAGATGCTTAAGTAGTTCAAACACAATATGGGGAAAAAATGTAATGCATATGAAAAACTTCCAGGTTGCTCAGAAGGGGGCTTAGCTCACGAGTTCTCAGTGTGGACAAGTGCACCATGACACATGCTGGGTCTTCGGCCTGTGCATGTGTGGGCACTATGACAACCGTCCTGTGTGCCATACTAGGATTTCACTTTAAACTCTTGTATTGTGTGCGTCTGGCCCAGATGGCGCTGTGCTGCTGCTCACGTTACATAATCAAAATAGTCAGAGTCGTGAAACATTTACAATCTCTTGCTCACTGCCTTTCCATCTCTTTTAAAGGACATCAAACCCTCTGTTTTTTCCCATCTTTTCAGCAAGCCTTCTAAACAAATAATGATCTTATTGTCAGAGATGAGCCATTGATCTGAGAGACATCCAAACCCCAAATCATAGCAGCAACATAAAGGATCCCATCGTATTGCCTCAGCAGAGCTATTGTTCCATTTTAAATACTCCACAGCTGCAGCTCAATGAACAGCGCATCTCCAAATCAAAGATCTTGGGAGGAATAACTCACCAGAGCTGGCCACTGGATCTGCTTGGCTTTCGTTCCCTGCAGCTGGGCACCCTCCTTCCTTTTGGCCCAAACCAGCTGATGTTCCAGCAGAAAGATCTGGAAGTCTTCATACACCTTGACCCACTCCCGCTTATCCCACTCAAGGTCGTCAAACTCAACGTACACCTGCAGGAAGAGCAAAGAGAAGGGGTCACACTCCGAGTACTCGTCCTGCATGGCCTACGATAACCTAATGGTGTAAAACACATACAAGCATAGGGAACAGTATACATATGGAACATTAAGGACTTTCACATGATTCACATCAAAGTTATCCACTGCATTGGATAACTTCCACTTATTGAACTCTAATGAGTGAAGCATCAAGATCTAGCATTAGCCCCAGGCAAGTGTTTGTGCACCATGCCATAAAATTTCAACTTTGATGTTGTTTGCTGCTGACATTGTGAAGCGCAACCAAGGCTTCGTTTACACTGCCGGTCTTGATGCCCAATTCTGATTTGTTGCCTACTGTATATCCAATGTTTTTGGCTGTCCGTTTATACATTCTTTCAATTGTGACCCATATCTGATTCATGTGTTTACACTTGCCATACCGCCTGAAACATCGCGCATACGTTGCTGTCATTTACCGGCTCCACATGTGCTTCCTCATGAGAATAATATGACTTGTGCTGACAAAACGAGTCACAATGAGCAATTAAGAAAAAAAAAATTGGGGAAAAAAGGAAATTCTCCATTAAAGGACCTTCAAAATGATTTATGATTTATCAGAATCGGACAAACAATTAGTCACCCATTTGAAGTCTATAGTAAAGTCCTCCGTCTTTTCTTATTATTAATTACTATATTAATAATCACAATACAGCTATTTTTATTTTATTTCATCTTTGCTATTATTAATAAGAACAGATGCCAAAAAAATTAAACGGTACAAGTAGCCTAGAAAGAAAAAAATGCATTACCTTTATCATTTTATATCGTAACTAAAGCATTCATTTACGAAAAACAAATGTAAAAATAACTTGTTCATTACAAATAAATTGATTGTTAAAACTACAAAAGTAGTTCAATGAAGTGCAGCGAGTGATGCCCTCTTCTTTTATTGTTAGATTAAAATTATGATAATGATACAGACGTCCTATACTGCAATGCATGAATCTAAAATAATGTTACACATCAGATGTTTTCCCCCAACAGTTCCCCAATCGTTCACTTAAGACAGAGCAGATTATGTTTGCGTGAATTCTAAAATACTGTAATTCTGTATATGTGTGTATTTATTGGGATTGTGCGCCGTCAGAAGCACCATTATATGCACGCACTTCGGATGTCCGTCAGCATGAGAAGTGAGCAGAGAAAATGTACAAATACTTTTTTTTTTTTTTGCCTCTAGCTCAAAATAGCCCATGCTAATTTACACTCATTTAGCCAGCATGGGTCAAGTTGACGTTGTTAAACTGCAGAGAAATACCAAATTGTCTCAGTTTTAATGACATATAGAACACAATGCCTCAGTATATATATGTAAATATCCGAATACATGCACTTTTTTCCTGTTTACACTGTCATAGAACAGATCCAATCTGTATCACATGTGAGCAAAAAAATCGGAATTGGGTCACATTTAACTGGCAGTGTAAACGAGGCCCAATATTTACCAGACAAGCTGTGTGATGTACTACTATACAAGTGGATCCAGGGCAAAATAAAAACAAAATGGAAGAGAGTCGAACACTGTGTGTATCTGCATTACTTGCCCAGACAAAAATTTCAATGGCCCTGCCATTACATGGGTTTTTGACCCATGTAACCTTAATAAATAAATATATAATAAATAAGGTTGTTACGACACCAACATTTTAGATAGCGGTGACATTTCTTACAACTGTTTACGATTACTAAGGACATAATTGACTGTGTTTACGAGGACATGTGTTTACATTGGCGTAGTGCAGAGTTTCCTAAACGGGACATCACAACGTAACTGCCTGGGTTTGTGAGTTGATAAAAACTAGAATAGAAATAGAATAGCTTGGTGTGATTATAAAATCAAAGGCTGCAATTTAATTAAATAACTGTATAGCCCAATGCACTGTGTGTTTTAGAGTGAAGCACAGTGTAAAAGTAATGTGATTGAGTCCACTTAAGTCTAGCTATAAAAATCTAAGCTATCAAAACTTCCTAAAACACTATACATTTTTTGATCTCTTAACTTGCATTTGATTTTAACATTAACCAACAAAAGTTTGGACATGTAAATTTGTTATTCAATTCTTAAAAATATCAACTATCAATCTCAAAGGGTAATTGAAGTAAATGTTTGACATATAAAGGATTCAGCTGACAAAACAGTTTGTGAACTCCTGGCATTTAATAAAAGCATTAGTCAAACAACAACTTGCTGTTACAGAAACAGTTCAATAACTTTCAGTGTAATTTCACAGCCATAAAAGCCTTAAATGACCTAATTTTGCTTTGATTTCATGGACAGACGTGGCCACTGCAGACCCACTGAATGTCCAGCTTTCCTCACAGTCACGGTGCTAAAACTACGTCTCAGTCCCGCTGTTGTCCTCAACTGTGATTCAAAGCGGAGCTGGCGCGCAGGACGTGTTTGTGAAACACTGAGACAAGAGGGAGAACATGTGTTTGAGCTGCTGGATGTTTTCAACATATGCAGCATGTCGTAACGACAGCATGTTTCTGGCCTGTCAAAGTCTCCTCTTTCACCACGTGTGTGGGCGGGTGTAGCGTGATAGGCTGGAGAACTGGTTTCCAAAAACAAGCCACACTGAGGTTTTGGCGCTATTTCTGAACCAGTTTTCCAACTGGAAAAACAGTTCCTGCACTGGACAACGTCCATCTGTTGACTAATATGATCCTGCGCTCAACACTTTTAAAATGTGTACAGAAAGCGCCCAGTTAATGATTTGAAACGCACAGATCTGGTGCTGAGAGCTGTGGGAATCATCAGCATGAGTGAGTTAGCCAGAGCACATTGCACAACCCCAGTGCTGAGCAACGTGCAGTAACAGGAGTGGGTTTCATAATGTGGATTCATACCAGAAATGATTCACCCCCACCCCATGTGAAGGCTAAGCTAAAGAAAAAAGCCAATGCTAAAGCATTGCTTCAAGCAACGTCCAATTCCATTACCCCATCATCAATAATCTCACAGGGCTGTTTTATAGGGATGCTGTCCTTAAAGTAACCCCAGTGACCAATGAATGAAGACAAATAAAACAATTAAACACCAAAACAAAGTGCACAAGAAGTTGGGCACGCAGATATTTCAAGGGCCAATTTCACAGTAAAAATAACTACAATGATAATTATATATGTTCATTCTAAGCGTGTTGCAGTTTTGTGGTCTTCCACTTTTAAAGTCGTAAAGAGAAAATGTTTTATAGTTATAGTTCTCATCCTTGGTGTAAACATCCTTTTACTAGTCAAAGACTCCCTTTCTTTTACGCAAGTCTATGGAATTGTTCATCTGTTATAATCCAAATCATTATTCTGACCATATGAAAATGAATTTTACACCTCTCTTTAACAAGACACATCACTTCAGCAATCATTTTAAGCTGCATCAATATTTAAGTCATACTATTTTGTCTACAGTAAATTAAAAATAAACAACTAAAAAGGCTAAAATATGTATTTTTAAACTCTGAAAGTGCATCATAAAATTATAATGTACAGTTTGAAGATTAAATTGATTTTGAGAGTTATTAAATTAACAGTTAAAAAAAAACACTTTGAGTGGTAGATAAGTAATTTACAATGTCAAAATAAAGAAAATGCGCATTCACAATTAAATATCCATTATCGCTCAAACAGTCCAAAGCCCAAATATAAGAAAAAGCAATAGTGATGATCAGCAAAATTCAATCCTGTCCGGATTGGGATGTTGTCCAGATATTGGATTTTTACAATGCATCTCAATTTATTTGTGATTTTGTTGAATACCATTACTACAAGATAATTTTCTTGTGTTTTGTAAATCTGCTGACAGCTGCCTTTATTATGGATTTAGAATGTTTTCTGGGTACAATAAAAACGAATACTGCTGGTGTGCAACTTCCATCTCAGCTTTTCTTTTCCACAATCTCTAGTGTTTTGGTTGATCATATGAACTCATGTGAAGCACACATCCTTGCAGAGCACAGCACATGACCCTCCATAACACCCACATTAACAACAGACACTCCCACCTCAGCATCTGTACATCTGGATCAGAATATGAAATGACAGATGTTCTTACCTCTTAAAAATAAAAGTTCTTTATTGGCATATGGTTCCATGAAGAACCTTTAACATCCAAGGAAACTTATTCTATAGCCCAAAACCAAAATGGTTTTGCTATGGCATTGCTGTGAAAACCCCCTTTTGCCACATTTTTAAGAATCTTTAACTTGTTAATCAGTTGTACAACTTGTATAAACGTATTTATGAAAAAAGTCACATATCCTTTTATGCATGATATATCTATGCATGCAATTTCAAGAAAAAATGTTCTCTCCACCTCAAAAATGACCATTATAAACATGTAAAACAGTGATGCCCAAAAATGGTAAGTAGTCATCTTAATACATTTTGAGACACCACCTTCATGTGTGTGTTCAGGAATCTAAAGTCCAGCCTTCAGTCCTGTAGTGACACATGACTGATGGCTTCTGCTCTCCCCTCCCCCCATTATGCTGACCCCTCCCTCCCACAATCCCCTTTACAGCAGGGGTCATAGAGGACAGCTTCCCTCATTCATCCTCTCTGTCTAGAAGGAAACATTAACTTCATATTGTGTTTCTGCTGAACCCACCCTCCTAGTTGAGTCTCCGCTGCTGGCTAGATGAAAAATGCACTCTCATTAAAAATTGACATGGGGCAGAGGGCCAAAATGAGTGTGTGTGTGTGTGTGTGTGTGTGTGTGTGTGTGTGTGTGTGTGTGTGTGTGTGTGTGTGTGTGTGTGTGTGTGTGTGTGTGTGTGTGTGTGTGTGTGTGTGTGTGTGTGTAAGGCACAGTCACTTTTATGTGACCTGTAGGCCTGAGAATCTGGCCTCAAATAGTACTTAAGTAATTGTGGCAGCATATTTCATTGCAATAAAACTGAAATCACAATCTGGATGGTTAGTGTAAGTATCAAATAATTTTTTTTTTATTAATATTTTTCATTTTGTTAATAATATGAACACGCGAGATCAGACTCTATGCTGATATGTCAATATAGCTAAAAGAAGTATATTTGATATTTTTTTATTTGATTATATTCAGTATATATCTTATTCTTTACTTATAAATCTGCTCTGAAACAGCTTAAATTTGTTATTGACCTGAGGAATCAATTTCTACTATACTGCCATTACAATCTATTTACAGATTTATGATTTATATTGGCAAATACATATTCACTATAAAATATCGGACATAATCTAAAGACAAACTAAAGGGATGGAGCAGATGATTGTAAGAATCCGGCTGAAAATAAGCCGAGGGAGGATGGGAAGTCTGCTGGACAGAAGTACAGTACACAGACAGATGGTACAGTTCTGCCCCTCCAGCAGGATGGAAGCCGGCTCAATAACAGCGACCGAGCTGCTCAGATTGATTACCAACCTGAACGGAAAGGAAGCCACTCGCGCAAGATTAAAGAACAAATCAAACCTTCCTGCATGGAAGACTAAACTAGTTTTTACAAACCTCATCATGTCATGCTAATATTGTGAGTGTGTGCATATGTGTGTGAATGTTTGTGTAGCAGGTTATTCTGTCCTGTCTCCATAAATTCTTGTTTCATTTCTCGCTCTGTGGTCATGTGTGCACAGATGCTTCCATGCCAAAATAATCTGACAATAGCCTAGTTGTTTTACAGTATCACTTCAACAGACAAACTAGAGTTTACATTTTTACAGATTTATTCAAAATAACAACAACAAAAAATATTTCTTTCCAATGCTAATAAATATGGTTGACACTGTCAAGCTCAAAGAAAAGAAAAATTAAAAAAAACATTTAAAAAAATATATATATTTTCTCACTAATCATCTCTTTCGTACTTCTGAAATATACAAAAAGAAATGCCAGGTTTGATGAAAAGACAACCCCACTGAACAACATGCAGCAAGTCGGAATAAATACGGAAGCAAAAATGATATTTGAATGATATTTGATGTTTACTCTCAAATTTCCATTTGAGAGTAAACAATTTTCAGTCTGGTCTGGGTCATGGTAATATAGGATGACATGATCAAAAGTAACCATTTCTTTCATTTCAATTCCAGGAAGTGAATCGTTTTAGGCCGACAAACAAATGATTGCACCATTTCTGTGGTGCAACAAATCCTGAAAGATCCCAGTACTTTTTTACGTTCCACCACATCTGTTTAACTACAGATAAAAAGGGGCAGTGTAAAGCTGAAAGCACAAGAATAACCGCAGTGAAAATCTGGATCTAGGATCAGGTTTACCCAGTTTACTTATCTCTGCAAAACTAATGATTTGCTGTTTACAAGAGAAGTTTGAGGAAGAGCACACACACTATATAGACTGATCAAAACACACATGATGGCAAACTATAGCAATACGCTCATTAAAATTCCCATGCACAGTCTATGAAAGCAGGATGGGTTAACCCGAGATAACATGCAGAACAAAAGCAGGAAGGGTCTGGAAATGCTGAACACAGATGACACCTCCCCCTCTCGTATCCAGATGGAGGAAGCCACCACACGTGCCTCTGCCATGGCCTACAGAACCGATCGGAGGCCAGGCCCTACATTTAATCTGATTATGGATTCGGTGCCAGCTGTACACAGCAGAGCAAGGATAACGGAGGGTTAACTCAGTATGCAGAGCTCATAGACAACACAGATAGAGCAAGACGGGGGGGTTAGTTAATGGGAACAGTTAGAGGGTCAGCTCTGGTCTGCCTGGCCATGCATAAGTGATGAGGCTTGTACTGACTCCAAAATCATGCAGGCAGCAAGGGTGTTATATAACTGCGTTCAGTCAGACGCTCGGGGAGATGAGAGCTGCCTGCCTGGTTGTTGAACCCTGCACAACTAGATTAGTGGTCTGGAAAAGCAGTTAGGCTGAGCCAGGCACGTCCAGGATTTGACCGGTTTATGTAAGACTATGGAAATGCCCGAAAATGGAAAATAAGGAGGCTGCAAAATTCCTTGTTGCTAAACAAGTGCTGGAATGTAGCCATCGGAGTCGTTGAGAGTTGCTGTGTAGCACAAGCAAACCCCTGGTGAATAAATCTACTGTATTTTCCAGAAAATAAGTTTCATCTGATTATATTAAAGTCACAATGGGTCAAAATTTTATTGCTGATGGAAAAAAAACAGATATGTCACATTGGTGTACAAGTCACATTTTATTATTTCATTCAGTTGTATTGTAAAATACTGGAAAATAAAACATTTACAGGCACTTATTAACATTTTAGTTCCCCTCACTCTACAAAAAAAAGGGTGAACTGAAATGAAAACAGAACAGGAATGAAAAATTTTCCATTCCAAAAAACTTAAAGTAGCATTCATGATAAACAAAATTTATATGTCAATGTCAATGTCAATGTCACCTTTATTTATATAGCGCTTTAAACAAAATACATTGCATCAAAGCAACTGAACAACATTCATTAGGAAAACAGTGTCATATATATTTCAATACAAATACAAATGGGCATGCTTTGTGCATGTTTTGCATGCTTGCCATTAATTGCATTACACAGGCTGCTCTGGAATATAAGTCACAGCATGCTTTAGGAGTAGGGATATATCAAAACTAGTTGTCTGACAACAAACTTACTGAAATTGGGAAACTTCATCAGAACTTAATTATTTCTAACATTCAGTTCTATTAACAGCTGAAACGTCTGTTTTCCTCTGTTGATGTAGACAGAACATTGCACTGAAATATGCAGTGCATGTATCAGAGCCACCTGAAACTCTGCTGTTGTCATGACAATCAATGCATGTTCAATTTTCTGTCTGCTGCGCATGAGAATCAACTAACAGCTTTTAGGCATGTGACTCATTGCCAAATATTTTATGCATAATACAAATGTTTTTGATAACATTACTCTGGTCTGAAATCTAAAATATGTCATTTCACAATGTTGCAGAGGTTGAATGCAATAAGTAGTGTTTTATAACCACTGGCCATACTTTCTTTATTAACATTAAGCTAATGGAATTCATTGATTGCAAACTACATTGAAACTGCAAGTCTGTGGAATGCACAACAGCGCCACATCTCGACTTCGAAACATGTAGCACATACATTTATTAAATTAAATAACCGTTTTTTGAAGTTGAATAAATCACATTTGACTTTACTGCAATTAAAATTTTTTGGCCCCAAATTTAAAATCTTAAAATCATAATTAAGAATTGTCATCACCCTAAACATGCTCAAACTGAATTTAAGACAAGGACCTAGGGCTGTCGCGATAACCGCAAAATTGTAATACCGCGCTATTGACAAGCAAACCGCAGAGGAAAGATAGCAACCGCAGAAACCGCGGCAACCGCAGTGTTTAGGTTTTTTTTTTTTTTTTTTTTTTTTTTTTTATGAGGCTGTGACCTTATTGTTTTTTTTTTTTCAATTTGTCACTGTGCATTCAATGTTAAATAAATTATATTAATGATACAATATGGTCACGACTGTAATTTTCTCGTGAGCCGTTGTAGCTTTATGGTGCTTCGTTAGTTTTGAATAGGCCGGCTGAAACGATGGGAGGCGCTCGATCTCGTCCCAAAACCTAATGTCACCTAATGTGGCTTTCAACCCAATGAAAAGGACGAGCCAGCGTATATAGATGAGCCGATATGCAAAATGTGCTGCAAAAAAGGTTCCTGTGACACTGCAATAGATCTAATTTGAGGTCATTGGAAAATTCTAAAACGCTTAACGGGAAAAACGCTTTATGTGGTTTAATGTACCAATACAGTGATATTAACAGACCAAACTCACTAAACATCATATTAATAAAGTATATTATCTACAAAAAATCAGATGATCCCTGAATATGAATTCAACGCGTTTAATAACACGTTAAGCCTTTTCCTCTCATAGAAAACCATCATAAGGCTTAACGTGTTATTAAACGACTTGCATTCATATTCAGGGATCATCTGTTTTTTTGTTTTGTTTTTTGTACATTGTATACTACTTAATTAGTATAATGTTTAGTGAGTTTGGTTTTTAAAAATCACTGTCTTAGTACATTAAGCCACATTAAGCGTTTTCTTATAACGGTTTTCTATGGGAGGAAAAGGCTTAACGTGTTATTAAACGAGTTGCATTCATGTTCAGGGCTCATCTGATTTTTTATAGATAGTATACTTTATTAGTATGATTTTTAGTGAGTTTGGTCTGTTAATATCACTGTCTTAGTACATTAAGCCATGTTAAGCGTTTTAGAGTGTCCCCTGTCATCCAGCGCAGCTGCCCCCTCAAGCATCAGATCGCGCAGCAACATCAAAAAGAACAGCTGAGACCGGCCGACAGTTAGGAGTAGCTGAAGCCTTTGCGAAATCTGTAAAATACAGCCGTGAAAGTAACAGGCATACCTGCTGAAGTCACGGACAACCTCTGCGTCAGTACCCATACCCAAGAGAGCGTGAGCAGAGAACGAGCTCACACACGCTATCTGCTTGAGGAGTGCATCGACTCCAACGAGAATCCACTTTCCTGGTGGGCCAGAGGTGACGCGATAATCAGTCTAGATTTCCGTTGCTGTCCAAAGTCACGCGCACATACATGTAATACATGTTAGAACTTGATTTCTTAAAAAAAAAAAAAATGTATTGGAAAACGCATGTTCTTGTTGCTGTTTGGCATTTAACAATAAATAAAAATGTTTTAAAACGTCTCTGTCAGTTAAAAAAAGCAACAATATATGCTACATAACTAGAGATGTTCCGATACCCTTTTTCTCTTCCCGATACCGATTCCGATACCTGGGCTCAGGGTATCGGCCGATACCGAGTACTGATCCGATACCTGGGTGTGTATCTGTATATACAGCTGTATATACTACTAGCCCTGTGTAAATTTCTAGAATTATTTTATGGTGTGCTCCAGACTTATCCCTTGATAAAACATGAACAAATACATGGTTAACTACTGTATTTATTACAGTATTTTTATTATCTGACATGAATTTGACAGTAATATTATTTAATTTCTTAAGCGAAAAAGAACTTCAAATGCAGCCAAAAATCTAACACCGCAAACTAAAAAAGGTATTTTAGTTTTACAATATTGGTGTATAAAAAACTGCAACAAATAAGTCTAGGAATATAAAAAATTCTATATTAATCAGATAATCTCTTTACAACAAAACAAGTAAAAAACAAGCAACCGTCTAGGCATAATTATTATTATTAATAGAGACGTATTATTACTACATAGAGACGTAGCTAAATCTACTGTAGGCTACAACAGTAGCTTAATATATTGTCAATTTACTCGCCATGAAGATCTTTGAGTGTCTGTGTTTATGATATGACAGTTTTCTCAAATGAAACGTTAAATTCTCATGAAGTGACGGTTTATGCGTTCATGTCCTCATATAGGCTAGTGACAAACGGCAGAGGCCACAAAACAGCGAGCTCCCGTGCATCTGCGCCCGTCTCCCACAGAGATGTAGACTTTGCAGGAGTAATATTTAAATAGTATTTTGCAGTTTAATATTCACAGACACTAGTATATATATTCGGCTACAGTCTGGAGCCCTGCGCTTAGACTAACACGGAAGCGACTGAACGCAGCTGCGGGTAACGAATATACCCAAACTTACTACCGGTTCTACAGAGACGCTGGTATCATCACATTTTAAAATTTTCAGCACCGTCTTGGTCCCTAGTCGCCGATTTACTGTCTGGTTGGTCCAGTCTGAAATACTGCTAAACAGCGGACATACTGCTAACCACTGATCTATAATATAGAAGCGGCTTCACTGTCTGTTGGCAGTTTAGAACGCGATGAGCGATCCAGTCATATATAGATCAGTGCTGCTAACGCGTTTTCATTTCTTCTTCGCTGCTCTACACAGGGGTTGCTTGTGGCATTACAGCACAACGTCCTGTGTTTGCAATGCATTCTGAGCAGCGAAGAAGAACCGTGCAGCGGTTAGGCAAAGCTAGCGTTCATAACTAGGTCTTGAAAATGGTATCGGATCGGTATATGGGTTCATGTACTCGCCGATGCCGATGCCAGAATTTGTTGTGGTATCGGAGATATTTCCGATACTAGTATCGGAATCGGAACAACTCTATACATAACTCAACGATAGAGCTTTGTATGTAGCAAAATCAGGATAAATTAGGTATGTAAAAAAAAAAAAAAAAAACGGCGGTAATACCGCATATCGCGCTATTGAGCCACCCATAATAACCGCAGGGGAAATTTCTTAACCACGACAGCCCTACAAGGACCCCCAGGAATCCTCAATGTATGGTCCACATCCTTTGTTTTTTCCATCCATTAATTGCTAAGAAATGTGTCTGATGATGTCAGGTGTACTTGATCCTGAACCAGCCAATTACACTTTAGAGTGACCAAACAATCCAGCAACCATCAAACATGTAGTTTTACACCTTATTTGTGGTGCCATTTTGGGAAAATAACAATGTTAAAAAGAAAAAAAATTCGCTACACATTTAAACCAGCCCAGAGTACAGGTCATTTTCCTGGATTGAAGAATGAAGTGTACATGCTGAAAAGCACACATGGATCTCTAAGGCGACTGCTCACAGGCACACAAAAAGCACAAATGTGCAGACATTACGATATGTAAGAGCTGGTTGCTATGCAACTAACCACACATAGGCCAGAGCGCTCAGTCTTTATCTTTCTCTCCATTCTGGCTTTCTTTCAAAAGGACAATGTCTGCTCTGAATGCCTGGGGAGTGTGGCGAGCTGCTGGACTCGCTGTGGGTCAGTAAATTTACTGGACTCATCAGAGAGCACAGCGGAGCGGGTGGATTATAAAAGAACTGAACTGAAGTGACCCTGTCTAACAGTCACTGATTCACCTTGTGCATAAGAATCAAGCCATCGCTTGGGACACTTAAAAGGGTAGCCCAGCCAAAAATCACAACTGTATTTCATATGTTCACGTTTTTGTAGAACGTTTAAGAGAAGGAAATGTAGAAAAACTTTGACCCTTTTCATTGCACACTAAAATCCTTTCTCTGCTGCCGCAGCTTTCATATTTTATTTGTACTTTCAAATATTCATACAGGAGTCGAATCTTTAAATGTAGACATCTATTAATTGTAAGTCAGTTCCGGAATAGAATAACTTAATAACTTTTAAATAAATGACATTTCCATCTATTTCAGTCGCTTCAGTCTAAATTTCATTTATTATATGGCTGAAAGCACAGAGCCATTTTTTTTTTTTTTAATGAAGTTCATTCAACCAACATGATGAAGTCACAATTAATCAATTACAATCAAGCAGTTCGATCAAAGTGTTTTATATGATGAACATAGAGCTTATCAAATATGTTAAACGGAAGCTCAAAAGTACTTACTTGATGCACAAGAAACAATAAAGTTTGTTCTTGCATGTAATGCAAACACATTGGAGCCTGAACAAGAACAAGTGAGGTTTGTTCTTGTGCATCAAGCAAGTACGATTAAACTTCTGGTAAGTATATTTGACTTGCTCCACTTATTTGAATCTGTTTATTATAGAAAGTGACTGTGTTTCCTCAGAAGACTTAGATTAAAATGCCCCATTCATATGGATTTGTTTTACATTAAAAATATTGCATGAACAAAACTCTTATTTAGAACGACATAAAAATAACTAATTGATCTTTTTCTCAAAAAAAAAAAACAATTCTAAATTGTAAATTATAAATACACTTTTTGATAACCAACTGGAGACAATTAAATGATATAAAGAACCACCTGTGCTTTAATAATATGTCAATGTGTAGATTAGGTAAGCGTACACACAGAAGAACAAAGAAAATGTGAAAAACAAGCTCATAACAAGCCCAGCGACATTTCAGAGAGCTTACAGAAAGACGCATTCATCAATAAATGACTTCTAAAAGCACATCTGCACGTCCTCCCTGCCGCTTCAGACAGTAGAATGATTATCATTCACCGCACCGCGTTGGTGTGTCACTGGAAAATCTGCCCCTCACTAACAGCAGCAGTACTTCCCTGACTGGCTGGGCCCAGACCGCTGCAGTCCAATCACTGTAGGCCCAGACGACGCTCTGCTAGCGCTAATCGCTAACTTCGCAAAACCAGAAATCTGCCTTTTAAATCACTGGAGCAGAGAGAGAACGTGCTGGAGAGAGGCGGATTTAGTCATATTTTCAGGGGTTTTTCTTTTATCAGATTAACGTGGAGGAAATCTTCTTTTGCGGCATGGAGTGCAGAAGCACCAGCAGCTTTTGTCTTGTAGACGGCATCCTCTCTGTGATCAGAGAACAGTAGGAAGGAAGCAACGGAGATGATGAAATGAGATGTTAATGTCACTCAAACTATAGCCTGTGGGGACCGTCCCCCTGGTGTTGATCCCTTTAAACATAAAGGAGACAAAAATAACATACACGTTGAGCAAACCTTCGCTGCTGCAGATATCACAGTGTCCTCATTTCCCCTGCCTGTCATGGACCGCCACGTCTTTTCTACATCTGTCACTCTCATGGGCCAGACAGAATACTGTGTTCCTCAGAACCCGGGGGAAAGAAACAGGACAGTTTCTTGTTTACACTGCTGTTTCATCATATGGCATCAGCGATCTAGCCTTGGGGCTCAATGCTATTGAAAAGTTCTAAATATTACGGACAGCAATTGTTGAGAAGGCTACGGCTGCATTTACACAGCGGGGCTTAATGCACAGATCTGATCTTTTGTCTATATCCTTTTTGTCCTGCCTGTTGTGTTTAATGTAGTTTACTAGCAGATATTTTGTTAATATTTGTCAAATTTACTAGCAATTTCTAGTAAAAACACCCATTCTTTCAGTGTATATTTAGTTTCTGCCAAAATAAAAAAAGCTTTGAGTTCGTGCAAGCTTATACAAGAACATCTGCTTTATAATACAACATTAAAGGTCCCATGACATGGATCATTTCCTTTTCTTTAAATGCTTTTTAATGTTTCCCTAGGTGTACTTATATTGTTAGTATGATTTTTACATTTAAAATTTAGAAATAAAAAGCATTTTTATATCCTGATAATAGCCCTCTGGCTTGAATGCTCTGTTTGAAGGGGCGTGTCTGCTGTGAGACTCCGAGTAAACGACAACTGTTGTGATTGGCTGACATCTTTGCATTCGAAATGCGTATTACATGTGGAACCCTCTCATATATATATATATATATATATATATATATATATATATATATATATATATATATATATATATATATACTACAGCTGTCGAGATTAACGAATCGTGGATTTGTTGAAACAACGTGAAGTTGATCGTTTAGTCACTGGCTTGATTCACTGATGCATAAACAGTATTAAACGATTTAGAAAGAAAGTCTGTGTGAACTTGAATAATTAGCTACACATCAGAAATCACTGATCACAGATCAGGCATTAATGAACACTGTTACTCACTGTTTGTGCCGGTGCTGTCGAATCCATATCATAAAATTCTGTTTATAACGCCTGTGCTGACATTGCGACTGAATTAAATGTAAATGTTTGGGCAGGCAAAGCAGAGATAGGGGAGGTAACATTTCTCCTTACAACATCACAAAGAGGAGATTCCAGATCAGCCTGTTTGAGCTTCCATTTTCTCAAAGGCAGAGAAAGATAGGAAAAACTCGATTTGCACCGATTAAAATTTTTAGAAACTTGGGGACCATATACAGGCTAGGGGAACTCATATTAATGTTAAAAAACCTCAGAAAGTGAAATTTTCATGTCATAGGACCTTTAAGAAAAGCTATATTTGTAGACCAAGCTTGGCATTTCAATGTAAACCGTATTTATTTGTAAATTGTATTTTGTGTTTTGAGATGTTGATCATATATAAGATATATCTGATTTATTACCACATTTAGAAGTGGTGATTTGTGTGTGTTGCGTTGCATCCAATCTGTATGCAATGAGAGTAAAAAGTGAATACAAAGTCAAGATTAGATTTAGATTTTTTTTCAGCACAAACGCAGCCTATTGAGGCCTCGTGTCAACATACAATATACTCATGTTAATTTTATACCTCCCCAAATACCACATACCATTAATCACTAGCAATAGAAATTAGCACACTCTGGTTCATAACAATAAGAACTACATAAACAAACACGAGGCAGAAATCTGCATTTGCAATACCTTGCATTGGGGTTTAGTCCCATCTACATAACTGACACAGGACTCCAATGGAAGAAAGGGCATTTACCATATCGTTCAACAATCACTGGCAGTTAAATGGAAATGTACATGTGTTAGCATCCTAGCTAACAAAAGAAAGCTTATGAAAAACTGCTTGTTGTGCAAGATTGCTAACCACATGAGAGCTCTTTTAAGTGTAACATATTTTTCTGGTTTCATTTTAGGGTTTTTTTCCTAAACTAAAACAGCTCAAGATATAACAGGACGTGCATACATAATTTCACCATATTAATTCCCATCTGGGATATTAGCATGCAAACCAGGAACTGATCGGTTTACGAACTGAGTGCTCTATTCAGACTCCACGGTGAAACCACATCACACACAAATCTCTTCAGCTGTAAGATTTTATCTAACAAACCTCACCTCACTGTACTGTACTTCCTGTCTACAAACCCACTGACAAAAACACAGTGCAACAAAAATAACAACAAACACAGCTATGTGTGGAGAAAAAAACGGCACTCTGCCGTGACCCGAGGGAACATCTGCAGCGAGAGCACGCTCTGTACTTTCTCCAGATTAAAACAATGCCTTTGTTTACCACATTTCACCTTTCCACCTTTCCCCGCCTCAAACACACTTTCTTCCTCCCACATGAAAACAGAGATTGGTCAACACTGCGGCGCTGCTGAGCTCAGCTGCAGACGAGACACTGTGGGGCAAATGCTGTCAGATGTCCTTCAGAAGAAGAAATAGACCCTCTCAAACACACAACGTTATGACGACAGTCATATATAATACTTGTTATGGCTTAGTGGAAGAGCATTGCGTTAGCAGCGCAAAAGGTCATGGGTTCGATTCCCAGAGAACACTCACACACAAAAAATATATATATATAAATTTCCACTAGCCCTACTTTTAAGCCTGCAGAAATTCCCAATTCAGATCCAATTAAATTTGCCAATTCCAATTTACTATGCAAATATCATTATGAGATTATTGTTTTTAAGTTGTTTTCAAACTTTTACATATAAATATATCTGCACAAAGCAAAAAATTGATAACACACCAAAACCTCAATGTCAAAAATGTTTATAGTACTGATGTAAAGCATTATGCAAGCTGCAATAGATCTTTTCCTTTTGTTGTGATGTACACTCGAGTGTAACGTATTACCCAAAAATGAATTATCCTTGTTCAATAAATCACTAGTGCAGTTTAAAAAATGTGAAATGATTGGGGAATTCCAATATATCTCACCAGAAAAAGTTGTCATTTCACCAGAAGATCAAGATGATTAAAGAAGTAAAAAAAATATATATATAAAAAAATTATAAAAAGAAGCATGCATGGATGAATCATTCACAACAAAATACATAATAATTAATTTTTAAAATACATAGTGTGAATTTTTATTTAATGATTCTGAACCTGCAAATGAATTGCGGAAAAAAAGTTTACTTTTGAGTAAAAGTAAAAACCACAAGACTTCATGTAAAAGGTAATTTTCTTTAAGCTTTTTACAGTTGCCAATCAATCTTGTGTAATAATATTGTTAATATTTGCATTTGGTGAATTCAATGGCTTCAAATGTTGTTCAACAAATGTGACCCTGGACCACAAAACCAGTCATAAGGGTCAATTTTTGGAAATTGAGATGTATACATCAGCTGAAAGCTGAATAAATAAGCTTTCCATTGATGTATGGTTTGTTAGGATAGGACAATCCTATCCGATTGGCCGACGTACAACTATTTGAACATCTGGAATCTGAGGGTGCAAAAAATATTCTGAAAATCACCTTTAAATTTGTCCAAATTAAGTACTTAGCAATGCATATTACTAGGGCTGGGATAAACGATTATTTTTTAAACAATTAATCTAGCGAATATTTTTTTGATGCATCGATTAATCTAACGATTAATTTTTCAGACCGATTTGATTTCGATTATCTCCCCATTAATTGACTACTAACAATTTATACATGTTGATTTACATATCTGAATGAAAAAAAACATTAATTCCTTAAGATTTCAATATATGTTTATTGCTCTTAAAATTACAAAATAAAAGACTGACTAAGAATGCATTACTTTGCACTTGTATAGAGATAGCATTCAATAAAACCTTGAAACCTTGAAAAGACATAGCTTACTGAAACAAGCTTACTGAACACATAGGGCCTAGCTTACTGAAAAAAAGTTCTTTCAGATGAAAATAACAACAACTTGATGTCTAGTATTCAATAAAAAAGGTCACCCAAAATACTTGTTTATAGCAATTGAAAGAATACAGTATGTAAATGTAAACTTGAGGGCTTTAAGCTAATACAGAAAGTGCTTTTACAAAAAAAAAAAAAAATTAACAGTGGGAGCCAGCAGCCTGTCATGGAGAAAAAAAATCTCCGAATGCTCCACGTGAAACTTTGGCGTTCCGCCTTTTTCTATCGTGTCTAATGATTTTGGTTAATATGCACAAGGGAGGGAGAGAGCAAGAAGCGCTCGTGTAGTTTGAAGACTGTGAGTGCGCGAGTGCGCGTGAAACTTTAGTGTTTCGCCCTTTTTCTATCGTGTTTAATGATTTTGATTAATATGCACAAGGGAGGGAGAGAGCAAGAAGCGCACGTGTTGTTTGAAGACTGTGAGTGCGCGCGCACCCAGGGCTCTCTCTCGTACGCGCCCTGTCAGGCGCAGCACAGTCATTCTATTCTACATCACTAACCGATCAAATAAGGCTTTGACAGCCGCCAAAAAAAAAGATCAATGCAGAAAAACCCCTGGATTGGTTATATAACGTTGGACAGAATGTTGATCCGGCCATCGCGTATATTCAGCGCACATAAGGTAAACGTTTTGCAAACGTTTTTTAGAGAAATAAAAACAGGTCGACGAATCGATGCGCATATTTTGCGTCGACGTATTTTTTGCGTCGACATCATCGATGACCTCGACGCGTTGTCCCAGCCCTACATATTACTAATCAAAAATTTTGTTTTTATATATTTACGGTAGGAAATTTAAACAAATATATATCTTCATGGAACATGTTCTTGTGTGAGAATGATTTTTTGGCATAAAAGAAAAAATCTATAACTTTGACCCATACAAAGTAAAGTTAGATATTACTACAAATATACCCATTCTACTTATGACAGGTTTTGTGGTCCAGGCTCACAAATTATATTTCAGAGCCATCTTTTCTTCTTTTTAACTAAATAAATTACAGAAGAACTCAAAACAAAAAACAACAAAAACAAACCCCACATGAAACAGCCGAGGACACTGTCCCACGTCACCCGAAACAACATGTCTCGCTGTAGACAAACAGTGACAAGAGAAACAGGGAGCATCCCAAAATAAACAAACAAAAAAAGTAGGTCAAGTCTGTTGGGCTTATCTATCAGCCATAGAGTTCAGAGTTCCTGTACTGCAACAAACAGAACCATCAAGAGACACATCCTCACCGTCTCGCAGATACTACAGAGATAATGCTGCACTTACATAAGAGAAGAGCATTTCACACTCTCACTAGAGCACGTGCTTTGACATCAACTGAGATTAACAGCACCTCGAGCAGAAATGCAGACAGTCAGAGACCAGGAACAAAAGGCCACTGAAGAGACAGACACACACTAATTTTCTTTCTTTGACTTTTTAAGCACTCTGTATGATTTTACTCACTGAAAAGCAAGAGAATGTGGTGAGGCACACAGATGAAAGACAGCATTAGAGGAAAAAAGCAATATACCATAAAACAGAGCTTCTAAAAATTTTTTTAAGAAAATGAAAATGTTCCCTACAAAAGTCGATACCACAATGTGAGGGTTTTGTCATGCGCTGAGCAAAAATTGCAAACCGATATATTTAGAAAAACAATAATACATCTCTGCCCAACAAGTGTTTGTGTAGTTCACTAAACCTTTGTTTAAGCAATAGTATCAGTGATAGTGGACTTCCGTACGAAATAGTCAGTCATTAAAACTCAAAGCAGTATTAAATGGTGTTTAAAAACAAGCCAATTTCCCTGTGAAAAACGTCATTACCCATAATCCTGAAGAGAGATTCACTAATCAGAGATGTCACTGTTACCATAGAAAAAAAAACTTCAGCTCAGCACAGTGCTGCCTCCATTCAGTGCTTTTTCGATTTTGTACAGTTTTATACAGTTGAATACACACAGTCTTGGCAATAAATCACATTGAAACTGTATCTGTTTATTAGGTCCTAAAGTTATGGCAGCCTACTATACTGATTTATTTGCAATTGATCTGAACAAAAATTTATTATTTGTTTAAGACGTATGTCTTTGACTAAATAAAACAAAAATAACTATATTGTGATTTATATTGTTATTGGTAAATTAAATAAATTGTGAAATAAGATTCTGATCATATCAACCAGCTCGAGTCAACAATTGCACAGTCATTGTGGTTAAGTCATTTGCAATGTTTTATTGGATGGAATGAGTATTTCATTCTCTCATATTAGAACAGAATAGTTAAAAAGACCTGAAAATGCAGATTCTGTGATTATTTATGCACCCTTTTATTCTTCCAAACCATCCTTCTGCAGAACATAAAATATATTTTGAGAAAAGTCTCAGTGTCCATTGCTTTATACAATGGAAGTCAAATAGTCACCAAAGCTGTCGGATTACCAACATTCTTTAAAATATCTTATTTAATATTAACACAACAGAGAACAAAAATCATTTGAACATCAAGATCAAAGTCGCTAGCCCGACGTCCCTGGGCTTTTGTGTTTTGCAGTTGGGCTACCAAAAATGTATTACCGCCCTGCCCGATGGGCTATCTTGAATAGTGATATAAAATGATTTCCTTCATTCGCGTTGTTCACTAGCTTGTAAGGGTAAAACGGATCGTAGTTGATAGTTTGCACTTGTTTTAAAGCCTTGCTGATTTTAACATTCAAGCATTTTAAACCTTTCGCGCACATTTGAAGCTGTGCGCATTCATTCAAAGCGTGCACAGAAAGCAGCGTTTCAGACAACGCGCGTACACAGAATTGTATCCTCTTTTGCGTATCATTGCTTCTAAATGAACACATATAAAATTATCTCAAAATAATTGTCTCTGCAAGTATTCTCGTAAACACAGTCAGTTAGGTTTTAAGTAAACGTAAACACTGGAGAAAGAAATCTCCTGCACATCTTTATATTGGATCCGTGCATTGAGTCTTAAAGGGGCAGCAGCCTATAAATACCTGCTGTTCCATAAGCGCCACCTGCTGTCAGAATATAAGCACACCTTTTCATTTATAATTTGTCTTAAATCTAATTTTCTAAAAAATAAATAAATAAATAAAATAACATATATATATGTTATATATCCTATATATTAGGAAGAAAACTGTATCGTGCAATCTGTATCATGAATTTTATCACTTCGCAAGTTGAATGAATCGTTACATCCCTATATGCAACTAGTTTTTGATGATCATGCTGATTTGTCCGCAGTAAAGTTCAGCTGATATCTTTTTTTTATCTGGACTATTTAAATTCATTTTGGGCTACCAAGATTTGAAGAATGCCTACTCGAAGGGCTCCCAGGGATTTAGAAATTTTGCGAGCCATGTCTTGATAACATTAATTCATTTCAAACAGTCTTATGTAGTTTTCCTTGTTCTTGCTTTAAAACCAGTGCTTATTGGAACCATACCAAATGAGAAATGAATGAGACGTTTCCTACATGTCCTTTCCTAAGAATAAATGAGAGAGAATGCAAGAGAACAGAAGTGAATGCAGGGGAGGGGGAGTATTAGTGAGTGTTGGAAACTGAAGGAATGTGTGACTGTGTGTGTGTGTGTGTGTCTGCACACTAATGCAACTCACATGAGCAGGCGTGAGTGAAAGCAGCGCTCATGTGCTGTGAAGAAGGGGGATTTCCACAGGCCCCTAATAAAGCCATCCATCCCCGTCTCCCTCTGATGACCTCACCACTTATTAACCCCCACAAATCCACACATGCTTGTGTGTTCCTGCAGACCATTTCTATGTTACTCACATTAATAATAGGCAATAAGCTTAAATTATGGCCCTCCTGACCAAGTTTAATCTGATTTACTTAAGCTTACTGAGCTGCAAAACAACATGTCCATCAAATCACTAAAATGTTCAGTAAGCTCTTCGGTAAGAGAAAATGTGCCAGTAGAGACAGGAAGTGAATTTTATGTTGAATAGAGTGCGTTAATGCCTGTGCACTTTTTCAGTGGCCCTGGTACTGAAAGTACTATTTCCTATTCATTTTTCAAGAATTGTTAAGTGTTATAAGCCATGAACTAAACCAACCAGCAACAAACTTACAAACTTTGATATAAAGCAAAAAATAGACAAAAAGAGAAAAGGTACAAGTCTGTGTACTAAGTATTAAACTTTCATGAAGTTCTGCAGCTGGCATAACCAAAAAAAAATAAAAAAAGATGAAATATAAAACTACTGATTTAACATATTGAATATATATTGTTGATAGATTACAATTTTAAATATTTAAGTAGGGAAACAGGGAAACTGATCACTTTTAATTTGCAATGCTTCATGGGAGTGAGTGACAGGATAGGCACTGAGTTATTCTTTTTACATGAATGTTTGTTGTGATTCTCCGATTGGTCAAGATTTCTCTAAAGAATAATGGTTGATGTAGGTTTTCACCAAAAATTCCACTTTTAAAAAAAATTTAAGTAAGTTATGCAAAGGACCACTGATACTACTGCTCAGACTGTAATACACACATTAAAACATTATTATTCAAATCAGGTGGAATGTTATTTAAGTATTAAAGTGGGACACTTTTAGACTTGATGGTGGACTTGGTTCAGTAATCCAATTAGCAACCACACACACACAAATCAAAAAAAAATATCCAGTAAAATCACTGCCTTTCTATAAATCCTTGCACTCACTCAAAACACCCCAGCACCAGTCATATTTTCTTCTGCTAAATGTACAAATGTAGATTATAGTCACATTTATCAAATTCATAGGAACAGCTCTGGCATCCGGGTGTTACTGAAAGTAAAGCTCTGTGATTGCGTGTGTGTGTGTGTGGGCTGGTCTGTGGGTGGTCAGAGGAGAGCGAGTGATAGGGAAGTGAGAGAGAGAGAGAGGTCTCAGATCGCCCGCTCAGTAGCCATATTAAAAACAATGCCAACAATCAGCGAGCATGTGTGTTACTGTGTGTGTGTTTACATCAGGGAGATCCACTGCTGCAACAAAACAGAAATATAGTCTCCCAGACAGCCAGATTGACACTAAAACCAGATTAAAGTGGCCCATCATAATACTGCAAACATATCAAAAGGACTTTGACATGCATCTCACATTACGACTTCTAATTGCCCATATCATTAGCCATTTTATTGCAACAGCTTCTACGAGATGCTGGAAGACTATGATATCCGAATGTGTCAAATGGACAGCCACATTAAAACGAACTATTTCTCAATCCTCACTAACAGGATTGAGAAATATTGGCACTAAAAGTACTAAACAGAAGCATAAGCAGGCTGTCAACATGAAGAGCTCATTTTGAAACATTCTGCTTATCTCAACAGTCCTCAAATTAATCAGAGATTACAACAAATTATGCAAGAAGGCAATGTCCCTCTGAAGAGAGAAAAGATGAGCCTCATGTACAGAACATTAAGAAAACATGCTAACAGACTGGCCGAAAATCTCACGTGAATATAACAGAGCATATACACACTCCAAAATAGTGTTTGACTTTGTAGGAATTAATCTTTTTTGTAAGGAATAAAGAAGAACTCCTACTACCCTGATTTTGTGATGGTTGTCATGGCAATAGCAACGGCACCATCTTGACATCTCAACTGTAAACAAGAAACATGGATGTCAATAGTTTAACCCATTTGGTGGTCTCTATTTAGATTAAACTAATGTTTGGAAGCAGAGAGAAGTTATATGTATGGTTTTTGCTATCAAAGATGAGGTTTGTGTTTCATTTGTAGGGTTAATGACTATATATACTGAAACTGACAACTATAAAATAAACTAAAGACATACGACAGCTTATTGTCACTAGCTCAGATTTAAATAACCAAAAATCCCACTAAATTAAATTATTATTAAATCAGAATATTAGTTTATAAATAAGCATTTGCATGACAACAGTTAATTGCTGCATTGTGGTTTTGTCTATTAAATCTTCATTTGCCTTAATAGTTTTGCCCCAGAAATGCATAACTCTAATTCAGAAGACAAAAACTGCTCCAAGTTATGTTATAGTTATAGTAATTACATTATTGTGTAAACGCAGCATTCCTTCATGCCAAATACAGTAAACGTAAGCAAATAGCTTACACGTAACAATTAAACACTCTGAAAAGTGAAAACCATGTTTAACTGCTGTGTGTAAGTATGTGTCCATAGACTGTCGATCATTCACCAATATAATGAGGCTCTCCAGGATGGACAGGGCTCATCTTTGAGACAACTGGTTAAAAGTCAGATTTCCTGTTTTCGGGCAACTATTGCAAACTATATGTGGAAATTAATGAGCAAAATATAATAGGGTTTGTTAGAGTCGATGGAGTCAATGTGTGGATTAGAGGGAGAGAGGAAAATTAAAAGACAGAAGAATTTCTACCGAATCCAATTAAATACTTTTTCGCTGCACCTCTGGAGCCATGTCATTCCCAAAAGGCACTCCTCCTCTTGCCTGGCAAAGAGACACACCAGTTAACACTGTCTCTCTCACATACACAAACACACATCTGTGTTCTCAACGTGACTGTAGTTGCAAGCGCCATTAAAGATGAATAAAAGAGCAAGACCACACCGCTTTGCCTTTGGTCCCAACACAGCCATCATTTAACACAATTAAAACAATTAATGAGACTAGTTCTCTTTGCATGCTGCTGAAGGTCATTCATTTGTAGCTTCAATCATGATGGCTGTCTGAACGGTGACCATGTGTTGAGCAGGTTAGCATGTCGTGTGCATGGCAACTAGACTTGGACACAGATCTCTGGTGTACACGTGGCGAATACTAATGACAAGTACTTCACGCCACAGGAGGTATAGAGCGCTTTACTGGTCAGCAGGAAATCGTTGTTCACAATTATGAGGAGAATATGGATAAAATGTTATCATGCGACTCCGATCCACATGAGCAGATTAACAAATCGTGGAATAAACTCAGTGAGAAGCAGAATAGGCTTGTTTCTGGCGATACCTGCTGTTTGTCTGGCAGTGGGATGCAGTGCAGACCCTTTGTCTGAGCGTTTCCTGCTTGGTGGAGGCATTACTGGCGAGATTGGTGGCGGGCAGGTCACTCTGCTATACAGCGACGCTACATATAAACTAATGCAGTTCAGCCAGCCGCAGCCAATAGGCTTGAAAGCACAGGTCTTATTACGTTAATAATGACACCACATCCTGTATGAAACTGATCCATGTGCCTCTACACACACCGCTCTCCATTAACAGCAACCCCTGATAAACAATGCAGCTAACTTTGAGCGTTAAGGGTTATAATGGTGGAAGAATACACGACTGGACTAAAGATCTTAGCCTTAGACACAAAAAGGTGTGTGTGTAACTTCAAAAAATTTTACCATCTCCTTGAGATGATTTAATTAATTGTTGTGTTATTCTTCGCTTATAAGCTGGATAAAAGCATGAGGTGATTGAATGAAAGGTAGACGTAACCCCCAATTTCCACCAGATGCGTAACGGCTGCGTTACGGCTCCGGCACGGCGGCGGAGTCAATAGGTTTCCATTAAAGTCAATGAGTGTATTTCCACTAAATGCGTTACAGCTGCGTTCCGACTCCGGCGATCCGCAGCCCTCCGGAGCAGATACGCAGAGCTTCTATTTTTGCCGGATGCCGGAGCGCTCCGCAGCACTACAGGGCAGAGTATGCAGGACAGGAAGTCGAATGACAAAACAGAACAGCCAGAAACAAAATAAAAGATCCGTTTAATTTTCGAAATAAAATACACCGCGCTCATATTTCCCTACACTACACCTTGAAAACGTCATAATGGGCGGAGACAGGCTTGTTGAAGTTTTAACCCCGTTGACACGATGGATGAAGAAAAGAAAAGAGTTCTATCCTATACTCCTTCGGATGGAAAACTGTTCCTGGTTTGGTAGTTCTGTATAGAAACTACATATCGCGCGATCACACCAGAATTCGCGAGATTACATGGGGCATCGTGACGTCAGCTGTCAGTCATGACCGCAGCCGTTCCGCAACAAATACGGACCTGGTGGGTATTGACGGACGACGGAACACGGAGCTGTCACGCAGCGGAGCCGTTCCGCAGCCGTTACGCATCTGGTGGAAATTGGGGGTAATGCTGCCTGTTAAGTTAAACTGTAAATGTTGTCATCATTAATTCATGTTGTTCCAGGCCAGTACAACTTTCTTCTGTAGAACATAAAATATGATCTTTTAAAGAACCTCTCAACTGATTTAGAAAATAAAAGTCAGTACGGTTCAAAACAAGATAGGAAGACTAAAATAAAATAATAAAAATAAAAGATAAATAAAAACAAAACAAGACAAGAGAAAACAATAAAATATCACCTTTTGTGTGATAAAGAAAGCTATGCAAGTTTAAAGACAGCTTCTAAGGTATAACATAAAATATGAAATAATCAAAACTTAAAATCAAGTTTGTCTGACCAGTCCAGTGAATATCAACAGATTTCAGTTAATGCTTTAGACCGACTGCACACTTACTTTACACTGCATAAGAGGACATGACAACAGGAAAACCACAAGGTTTTGCGAAAGTAAACCGTAAGTTGAGAAATTGTAACTTTGAATGCATTTCTGTTTTATTTTAATGCGACAATGTCAAAACTGATTTGCTTTCCATCTACTGGTCCATCAGAGCATCTCCAGAATCATTACTGTAGGCTGGATTCACAGTGCCGACGTCACTGGTGAACTCGAAAGGGCACCTATTATGCCCCTTTTTACAAGATATAATATTGGTCTTGGGTGTCCCCAGAATGTGTCTGTTTGAAGTATCAGCCCAAAATACCCAACAGATCATTTATTATAAAAATAAAAAAATTTCATTTTTGGAATGTGTCTAAAAAAGAGCTGTTTTGGAGTGTATCGCTTTAAATGCAAATGAGCTGCATATTCCTGCTCCGTCTCCAGAAGAGGGCTTTGCGTATCCGTCTCTCTCCATTGCATATCTACAGCAGTAAACAGCCAGGAGAAGCAATATAACAGAGAGAGAACCTGTGTTTAGCCGTACATCTGGGAAGCCAAATGCACTGAGAGGTGAGACGAAACACTGCAAGTTTCAGAGCTCGCGCCCCGCTGACCTGTCATCAGGGCGAATCAATGGAACGAGACGCGTGACCGCGCTACTGAACGAATCTCGTGCTATGAACTGTCAAATAAAAAATCTCACAAGCGCCGTGCTGATCAGTTAAAAAATACATGTATGTACACGCATATGGTTAAAACGCTAAGCACTATAATGACATGTCATCCACAAAGTAGTCTGGGGTGATTCAAATTTAGGTCGATTTTGAGGCGTATTACCTTGAAAAATGAAAGTAATCCACAGTGTACTCAGCATCTCAGATGTTGTGAGAAAATGAAGACTCTTATGTTCAGTCTTACTACTACTGCAATGCAGGGCTGTCAATAAACACCCATGGCCCGGCACCTGCAATGTGATGTCACACTGCATGACAATCAAAACGGCAGGCCTAGTGAGACTGACTTGGTTTAAAGGGAAATAAAAAATGAGGAGTGGGTGGATTTTTATCATTGTAGGGTGGTTTTGTTCACACTATGTCCAAACACGATGTAAAAGTGGATTTTGCAAAATAGGTGCTCTTTGAAAACAAAAATCCTGAGTATTTCAATAATGATGGAGGGCAGCAAAGGAGCTAAAGATATCTCAAAGCATTTCCTTAACATAATACATTTCATTCTGAGTTAGCATATGGTTATAGTGACAGACGAGTCAGCAGGCCATGGCTGAGAAATTACAGATACAGCTGTAATGACAGAGGAATATTAGTGCATTTGACTGTCTTGTAATGAAGGCTGCGGCACATTATTCATCCCGATAATAAAAATAGATGAGAAGACGGCACTGAGAGCAGGATTTTCTTGCACCGTTCAGCCCTGCCAGCCATCATCGCACTTCACTGCTTAGAGGTCTTAACTATGAGCATGCAACAATATGCTCACTGAAGGTAAGAGAAGACACAATTTAAAAAGGCATCTTAAATGAAGCTCTTTAAGGAAATGAGAACTCTGAATTTCATTTGAGATATTTAAGGACAGAGAGGTCAGAAAAAAAAACTGAAAAAGAAAGAAAGAAAAGGGAACTTGTTTTTTTCCCAACATATTTGCAGAGGATTTAGAAAAATGGCGGTAAAAGCATTTCTGGATGATATACCTGGCACAGAGACTGAAGAAATGCTTTGTGACAGTTTCAAGAGGCATTCATTTAGCATCAAGGTCAGACGTGTCAGCCAATCTCAGAAAACTCCATGAGTTGTGTTGTTAGAGCCGGTAAACCTCAGGGGAAGATCTCCAAAGAAACACACTTGATTCTGTAGCTTTGAAGCTCAAGACAGGGTGCAAAAGGAGCTTCTGTTATTATAAAATCTCACCGATTCCCTTGATTCCACTGATGTAAGCCTTGAGTCATTACAGCTCTGTAAGTCTGCTTTCATGCAGGTCTTGCGTAATCTAACGTAGAACCAAAACACGTACAAAGAATATCTGGGCTACAGTGTAAATGAACAAAAATACAATCCACATAATTTCCGAAATGCGGCAGATAATTGAAATATAATAGTTTTTAATCGAGTTGAACTGTACTGATTTTAACTAATGCAGTGACACAAACAATTTAAACCGAGATGTCTTCACATAAAAATGATTAGAGTTGGTAGGGTTACACTGGGCTATGGCTACAATGACAAAAATTGGAGTAGGACTTACTGTGAAACAAAATTCACACAGAAATGGCTAAATTTGACAACTAATTACAAAAAAGCAAGTAACATAAAATTAAACAACATTTACTTATTGAACTAGAAGTTGAATTTACTAATTCAACTTTAATTTTTAATAAGACTAAAATAGTAGATTATTAGTCCTATATCTTTTGAAAATTAACAGTGAAAAAAAAATATTTACAGTGTAACTTGAGATCTGTAATAACGTGCTCTGGAACCTGGTATAGATCAAATCCACTGATCAATGTTTTATGTTTTGGCAGATGAGTGGAAAAGTTAAAACTATTATAAGTTGAGACTTAATCATACAGTGCATACTTTTTTTCGGCACCAGAATTACATTTGGTTAGACTAATGTAGAAAATTGCTCACAGTAAACCACTAGTATGTGAAACAATGACACCCTTTTATGGTTTACGTGACAGGTGGAGTTATTTCTATCTGGAGGCTTATCTCATTGGCAATATGATACTGTCAGTGACACAATGACCTGCATCACAAGAAATATACGAGTAAAAAATCAGTTAATAAATTCTATTATCATAGGGGGAATAAATATATATAATAATGTGACTAATACTACAAACACCTGCATGGCCAGTAATAAATATAGTCAAACTTTAGTTTGGGGACCAATTCTCACTATTAACTATGACTCAATATACTCCTATTTTGCGTTTAGTTATGAGGTAAGATTAAGAGATCTAAAATATGGTAATGAAGAATAAGGCACTAATATGTGTTTTGTAAGCACTAACAAACATCCAACAAAATATTCATGCTAATAATCAACTAGCTAACAGTGAGAACTGGTCCCTAAAACTGAAGTGTTACCAAAAATATTTAAGTGAGTAAAATGTGAGTAAATATAATGTACATTTTGGAGACTGTGAGCAGAGCACGGGTCTTTTGTTTAGATATTGCATTATTTACACACATCATCTGTCAGCAAAACAAACAGCTCAGCACGGACGCCGTTCATTGGTTTGATATGTCCATTATTCTATGAACAAAATGTTCTAAAAATAGTGATCTGTGTGATATGATGCTGAAATTTAGGACGCTCTCAACGTCCTCCTCCAAGCCAGGATGCTTTTGTTTTGGTTTGGCAACAAGACTTACTCTTTATGTAAAACTGCCCCTTCAAAACAGGTTGCGGACTGCATGTAATTCATAGTCAACTTCCTCAGGATCAAAGAGAGTAAGTGAGTTAGCGCTCACTCCACAGGAAGGTGGCCATTATTCTGTCCAGCTGATAAGAGGCAAATGTAAACTAGCTGGCCACACAAACTCATCTCATTACGGTCTGTCTGCTATACACATACATTCCCCCACAAGGCAACAGCTTTCTAACAGTGTCCTGTAGAGGGAAATCATTTAGGTATTCTGCTGTTAATTAATCACCTTTAATACTTAAAGGTAATGAGTTTAATGTGAAATTCGTAATATTCAATATTTGATTTTCTCTTTGTCCAAAACCACGGTCAAAAGCTGTATCCAAAAATATATTTTGATACAAAAGCATGTGCATTATACACAAGGACGAAAGATACATATAATTGGAATCCAGTTAAGCAAGCTTGAGATTGGCACAAGTAGTACTCAGCTGTACTGGATTACATTATTCATGGGCCTTTCCCATACACCAGTTTAGATGACTCTTCAGGAAGAACCTGTCAGAGGCAGACTGAAAACAAGATACTGGACAAAAATTTACAATTTAAGAATTGTCTTTTTTACAACACATGAGGTGGAATTTGAATTGGCATGACAGTGAGAGGAATTTATTGAATTTAGTGAGAACAGAGGCATTTTCACACATTTTGAGATATAATCTCAAATTTTGATTTAGACTTGTTTGTGAATCATTTGGAATGATTAATTGAAGCTTTCCAACTGCTGAAAGTGACTGATTAAGGAATCAGACATGATTCGTGCTTTATGCTTGTTGTTGCGTGCACCCAGCAAGGACAATGCAATAGAGTTGAGTATGTGCATTTATCACAATATGGCAGCCAGGCTTTCTGTTTCACCACATAGTCTACATTTCAGACTGGAAGCCCACAATTCAATCAAAGCACAAAACAGTTGTGCCATAAGGCTGTAGATCTGGCAACAGGTCATTGCATAATAGTATAAGACAAACAACAAAACATCAGGTTCTTCACATACAAAAATATCCCAGCTGTCGTCAGCTGACTGCTAGGACCTGGAGAGAGAGTATTTACTAGGAGGAAATGACTGCTGTTATCTAGGCGAGACTTGTGTGATAACCATTATTTACTAATCACCATTTAGCAGCACAGCACCAGAACATACACCCTGCAGAAGCAGTCTGTTTACTTCCATTGAGTATCCATCGCTACTGCACAGTACATCAAAGCTGATCATAACCTCAACTCCATTTCATAAAATGCTTAAATATACTAAAGGGATCAAAGCAGCCAAATGTCTGAAAACTGAAAGTTTGTAAGATCCCTCCAGAGTATATGTGTGGAACACATGTTGAACATTAGCAGTGTGTCCTAACCAGGTGAGATATGACAGTTAAACAATAAATCACATCTATTCCATTATAATCAGACTGTCAACAATGTCATACAAGACATGCTGCCTATTTCATGGTTTCTGGTCCACGTAACTTATTTAAATATGAAATATGGTCAGATTTTTAGCATTTTCCTAATTTATGCAACTATTTGAAATCTGAAGGGTAGGATGGTTGTAGGATGTGAATTAAGGCAGTACTGGGCAGGTTATTAATCATGACTTGGCAATGGATGAAGTGGCACCTGTTTATGATTTCCACTTAGGGGTGGGTGATATGAAAAAATAAATCACCATTTTTTTTCTTTTTAAAGAAATATCATGAATCACGATTTTATCACAATTCTTTGTTATGTTGGTTTTACTATTTTGCAAGCTGTCTGACCAGTACAGCCAAACTAATTTTCCTATTGTAAAAACAAAGCCTTTCAAGGTAACAAAAAAAATAAATAAATAAATAAGAATGGCAGGTGCAATATGTGTATTTAGTAGGAGCATTCAGGAAATCAAATTAACATTTTTTTTTACTGTTTTTTTACCCACATTCTTCAAAATTTCCTCTTTTGTGTTCAGCACAAGAAAGAAATTAATACAGGTTTGGGACAACATGTGAGTGATCAAATGAACACAGAAATAAAATTTTAGGGTGAACTATCCCATTAATGACAGTTGGCTGCATGTTTAATACTGTCCCTTTAAGACCTGCATGTATCTAATATACAGGCACGTATCCGTATCTGTACAGTGAGACGGAGGTGTCAGAACTGCAAGTGATAGAAGATACGCTGTAGCATGATACTACGATATTTCTTCAAAAGCAGATTGTGGAGACATTTTTATTGTCCACAATCAAAAATCTTCATATCGCACACACCTATGTCCACTCCACTCACAACTCATGCGAAGCAGCCATCAACTTTACCTAATAACCTTGACCCCTAACACACACACATGCAGGTGTTTTTACAACAAGTCCTCTCTCTCTCTTATAAACAGTACTTTCTTCTGCACAACCCTAAACAAGTTCGACCTGTCCTGTCATGCGTGAGCAAAGTGGAATGGGTGTTGAGGTGCCTCTGACTATCTGGACAAGAATTCCCAAACATCAACCAATGAAAGTCTTCAAAGAGTTTCTATTGCACATCAGGCATGGCAGACATGTGTAGTTTAGAAGATGTGTTATGTTCAAATAAAAATAAATAAAGAAAATTTTAAAAAAAAGTAATCATCTTCCACTTTGACCTTTTTGAGTCAAAGAAAATTATCTGAAGAGTCTCAAAATGCATTCAAGGTATACATTTTTTATGAGAATGCATTTCCTGAGAATCATGACCTTGGTGTTGCTAGTGCCCTGATCAACTGTTTAAGATCCAGGACAACAACAACGCTAAAAAAAAACTATACATGGGGGTGGGGTTGATTTTCCACATGGTGCATGAACAAAGAGGGCCTCTGTTTCTTATTACACATGTGCTTGCTGAAGGAGCGTATTAGGTTAGTGTTTCTTTAATCGCCCGGCACATTTTTCATGCGCCTTCCAATGTTTGGCTTTCAAACCGGGGCTGAAGAAAGATGATCCCCTGACAGTGCCGCTTCATTATGGAACAGGCTGGTACAAGTGGAGGGAGGGAGTGGCCGGCCTGTTTTCCCGCACCCAGCCCCCTGGCTGCCACACCGCTGTCTAACCCTGCCTTTGCACTCACATGAAAGAAGCACCTCACTGAGGAATAAAAAATAAAAAAAGTGCCGTCTTCCAGCAACAGCCCTAACCTCCACCTCCTACCCCTCTTCCTAGCCTGGGAAAACAGATTCCTGTGTTATGGCTGTGAACAAATTCACCTTGAATCGAGCACAACCAGTTTCCTGGGCTGCCGTACGGGTCGTGTTAATTACACCCAATGCCAAGATCTCAAGTCTCTACATGGAGACGGGTGTAGAGTTGCTATAACACAAGAGAGGGGGCGTTAACCAAGGGCCAAGATATTGCAGTTCGATCGAGAGCACAAAAGGTCGGAAACATGAAAGCGGTGTGAAGAAATGGCCGTGTGCTTTTAAAGTTTGGAGCTGTTCGTTGCACATGATGTCAGAAAGCAGCCAAGCGTACTGATCAGGCCCAGTGGTTCTAATGTCGAGATGAATGCGTTCATAAATAATGGACAATGCACTGGCTCAAAGGTTCATCTCATTATTGCAAATGGCTTGATGTTCATCCTCCACCACATCAGGCTGAATTGTAAGACGACGGCCCCCATGAAGACTGTGAATGACAGCTTACATCACTCTTGTTACCCAGCACCCATTAGCATCACATTACATGAGGCCCAGCACAAGACACCAGTGTAAAAACAGACCTTGATGAGCCAGTAGGACAGATAATAATGTGCGTGACAGTATAGAAGGCTGAAATAACATGATCAAGATTTTTGTAGAATAGGATTATTGAACATATTTGCACACTGAAGCTAGTGGCGAACTGATAAACAGTCTATCACTGAAACTAATTTGCATTACTTGTACAACATGCTCAACTCACAGTCATCTGTGATGGTGCATTTAGTGGTAAAAGAGAGACTTCATTACATTTTGAACAACAAGCTAGCTGTTGTACAAGATGATTTTTCCAATAGACAGGGATAAACATGCCCGCTCCAATCACCATCCCTCCCGCAAGGCTTTTGTAATTTGTAGGTTATGTGGGTTTGCAGCTAGCATGCCAGCTCCAGCGAAGTATTGACTGATCATCACGCACAGCCCCTGTGAGCAAGCAAATGATGTTGATTTATTCACATAAGCCTTTACTCGCAGAGCAGATAAATATAATAGCCAGAGAGCTGCTTGTATGGGTGGAATTTGCCCATCAAGATGCGTTTTGATTACACAAGACTATCAATACAGTGAGCCATTTGCATCAAAGAAAGGCATAAACAATTTATTAAATCACTGTCAGGCATATAAAAAAAAGATTCTAATTAGTAGTCGACTGATGGGATTTTTAGTGACCAATGCAGATGCTGACAACAAGATTCAAGTGGCTGATGGCCGGTATAATTATTTAATGAGATCTACATTAAACGAAAAACAAACTGAATTAAACTGAACACTTAGTTTAAACAAGATTTACTCAGAATTTTCCAACAAACATTTGAAAATCGCAAAATGTGCCCCAAAGGTCAACAGAAAATCTACTGACAAGGTTAGATTTTGGCCCTATTATCAAAAAGGCCAATCTCTGAATTTCCAAATGTCTATTGACAGCACTATATTCAAAGAGATACAGTTAATAAATGTTATCCTACAAACTGATGGCTTCAACCAAAGAATAGTCCACTTGAATAACAACCTTGGATTTCAAAACAAGTCTGTCTTCAAAAGGTTAATAAAGTATCATTAAAAATCGAATTTCCCTATGGAGACAAAGAATGGGATTTTTACTTCCAAAAAGTATTGTTACACACACTATAGTACTGTTACAACCTTATTGTGCTAATGCACCCCTTCAGCTCTGCTTATCCTTCCAGAGATTTCCCAATGCTCACTGGTGCTTTCAGATGTTGCACAACTTCAGCCTTGTCAAAAGGAAACGATTGAGAAAAACAAATCTGCGCAGAGCTTCAATGGCTGTGATGTTTGAAATTGGAAGAAAGCAAATCTAGCATCCTCTCTGTCCTCTGCTGTTTGAACATCTGGTTGAGTGTACCACCTATAAAAGATGGGCACGGCCGAGCAGAAGGAGAGATGTTCGCCTAAATACAAGGTCATAAAACGCCACCCTTAGTACATCTGTTAGAATGCAAAGCACAGGACCAGATGTTTCCATCGCAAGCGCTGTTTAAATTTGGCACGGGGAAGCAGGATTAGTTCATCCGTCTATAGCTCATTCTTATAGCCTGTGATCAATAATTCAGAGAGCCCACTAGAGACCAGGCTGTATTACAGCACAGCTGATGGGAGCCGAACACAACTGCAGAGGCCTGGCGAATCACAAGAGGTGATGTGAGAACAATGATAATGTGGACTTGAGAGCTCTGGAGTAGAAATGGAGTAGTTGTGAGCTCTTGAAAGATTGCAGTCTGGGTTATTGAAGACGGAAACGAGCATAAAGGGGTGAGATGGAGTCAGAGTGAGATCACGGCCCTCCACTTGAGGAAAAACACAGCAGTGTGTCTGCTTCAGATTACCTGATTAACTGGACGTTTCAATAAGTCCATTGAAGGCGGTGCATGGCTGGATTATGCAGAAGAAAAAAGCATCTGCTTTGAGGTTAATCTTGTGATAAGATTCTCTTCCATCGCTAGGTCAATTGCATGGAAAACCCTGAACAAACATTTGCATTCTGTGGGAAAGTTTATAGGCGCCGTGGGCAATCTTGACAGGCATTATTGTTGGAAATGTATGCATCTTGTATGACATTTACCAATTCTGAAAATTGCTCATGAAAATGAATACTTATTCATAATCATATATCATAATGTGCCTCTTGCCAAAAGTTACTTTAGACTTTTCTTACTTTAGAAACTTTTCGATGTTCTGAGTCTGAGAGTAGACTAGTTAAACCAGCACTTTCTGAAAGCAGATATGCTTGTTTCTCTAAACAGATGCAACAGATGATCTCCATACTGTAGAATTTCACTGAAAAATATAAAGATCTAAATTCACAATATCAGTGGGATTCTATAAAATTTCTCTCAACATAATATTAATTAAATGCTTAAAACTTTAATGTTTCATACTTATTTGATTATTATCTTTAATTATCCTGAATTTTGAATTCCTAAATTCAGGTGTCAGATTCACAAAACTGTAAGAATGTAATAAACATTTCTAAACTTCTGATTAGATGAACCACAGAAAACAGCTGAAAAATAGCCAATACACATACACGCATGACCACACATCAGTTGAATTCTATATTAATAAAAGGGACTTGTCCTGCTCTATATTTTCCCATTACTTCATGATTTTTCTTCTCTATCATGTGTAAATAATGTGAAGCAGTCCTGCCTAATTATAGCTGTGCAAACATCCCTACCACAGTATAAACAGAACAGCAAAACCTCTACAGGCTGACACATTTTGACCATGCACGGTATATGCTGTCATACTGCCCAAGCCCTGGTTCCCAATGTTTTGACATGTAAGATGCCGGAATGTCATTTTGGAATGCTATCAGCTGTGGCCAGTCTCTTGTAAGCAAAAGACATTAAGGGCTGTAACGGTGGCAGATTTTTACCACCACAGTGGTAATGGACCAACTACTGCCGGTGGCCTGCCAATCTAAAGGAAACGCTGTGTATGGCATTTGAGGTAATTTGTGAATTAGGCTACCACAGACTTATAGTCTAAATAAAATTTGTATTATGCTTGTTATAGAGTGCGTGACGTCACGTCCACTATTGCCGGTGACGCAGTTGAAGCAAGTTGTCACTCACGTCAAGCCTTATTCGACACCAGGGAAAGCAGGTCAGCTGCATTCCTTCATAATTGGGTATTCAAACAGTTATCTAACCACATCTAGCAGTTATGCATGAACACATGCTAGCACACACTGAAACGAAGTGTGACCTAATACAGACTTGTTAACACGGAGCTATTTTGTTCTGCTTTGGTACTACAATGATATTGCACTGATCAGTGGTGTCATTCTGCAGTAAAACTTGATGGAAGGGGAAAAAAAGAGAAATGGAACGAGACAGCCATCTGTCCACAGCAGCAGCATTTAGCTGAGCATTAGTACCACATGTGCACTCTGCATAACAAACCACTGCCTTCTTTTTCCTCACGACATGCCAGACGGAAAAACAGACAACAAACAACAAAAATGTCTGTGAATTAGCACATGCTGCCTCAGTAGGACAGGGAAATGTCACTGCAGAAATCCCTTTTCAACAGGCTGTAGTCAAACATAATGGAGCACTGTGTGTCTGCCCACTAGAGACCCAATAACAACAACACCCACAAATTATGCAAGAACAGTTTGATATTGTTCAGATCACTGGAGAATGCTTTGATTTAAAGTACAGGCAATAAAATAGCTCTAACATATTTGAAAAAATAAACTAATTACATTTAAACGAGAGACATTTAAAATAGAAAGCACTTCAAAAATAAAAATGACTAGACACAATGCTACGGCATTTTAAAAAAGTAGAATTTGCAACAAATTATGCATTAAAAAGTTTGCAAGGAATAAACACAAAAATATTAATAATTTCAACATTTGAATATGTCTGTATTACTTCATAATTTTAAATATGTACATTATAAAACTGAAAGCGCTGCACACTCTTCATGTCTCAGCATAATTGGGAAGTTATCTTCAGTGAGACAGCGAGGGAAGACGGTGACAGACCCTGTGCAATTTCATCATTCTCTGTCTCCTCCTACACAATCATTACAAATCTGAAACTGAATTACAGCTCTGTTGCAAAACGCATCAAGCTGCCTACCTAGAGAGCAGTTTTGGCATCATAAGCAGGCTCCTAACACCAAGGCTGCTCCAAAAGTTTAACAGCAACATCATGCTGCCTTCTAAGAGCGTGTTCACACTTATTTGGAAGTTCCAGACCAAAGAAGCAAATTTAGGACAATTTTCATAACATTTTGGATGGAACTTATGCCTGTACCTAACTGTAATGGGTAATAATAAAGCTCAGAAGAACCAGGTATGATTCACCATCACATCTTATTTTTGGTTTAGATGTCTTTGTGTTTCACTCCACACCAATTTGTTTGGAAGCAGCCTGAAAAGAGGTATCTCATCTCGGTCAGCTTGTTTGGTACGAAGCAACAACATTTATTCAAATGATAATCAAAATTCCAACCATCCACATGAAGTATTTTATAATTCAGTTCTAGATGGAATAACCTGTGAATTTGCAAGGTATCATGTAATCCAGACTGTGTAACACCTACTATACACTGCAAGTGACAAAAAAACCTCAATGCTTCCTTTAGAATCAGACAGAGTGTAAATGAGAGATTTCTTTTCCAGTGAAGACAGTTTTGTTGATTATAACCAGAGTGTTTGTGAGAGTGCAGAACTCATGGACTGTCAATGAGCTCATGCTGAACCGCATAGCTTTGCATTTTAATGTCAAATCTATTCATCGAAACAGTCATGGGAAATAATCGACTGATTTTGGTTATAATCTTGCACTGCTCACAGTTCAGTGTGTTTGTTGATGACGGGACATTGGGTGACCTTTATCTGGGTGTGTGGAGGGAGGGGATCTGAAACAGGGCTCAGGTTCAACATCGACTTAATGTCTTTCAGTTGTGTGCAGAAATGTGAATTCCTGAAGCTATCACATAAATCTCCACAAACTCAACCCAATTCACATGCTCTCTGGTTCTTTTCCTTTCTCTCACGTTTTCCTGCCGTGGGGTGCCGAGCTTCTGCTTCTTGTGGTTACCATAGAAAACAGGATGTGATACAGGAAAGGGCCTGCTGGATGAACAGTTGTAATATTTTTCTCAAAATTACAGGCAGTGCAACTTTATGACACAAGCATGTGCTCTTCAAGCAGGTCAGGTGAACCCTGAAACAGGAAACATGATTACTGTGACAACTGTGCACACACACACACACATCAACAAACTATTTTAGTTCATTGCAGGGCTGGAGCTTGACATCATGGAAAAAAAAACCTTTCCATTTTTCACAATCATTACTGGCATTGTCTGTGTTTCCTGTCGAGAGGCCACTATATTTCTCAACAAGCAGCTCACATTCTGAAGGGGCCAACGGTGTAAATCATGCTAAATGAATTTCAGCTGTTTAACTAAAGAGTTGCAGACTCTGGTGTTAGTAGCCTGATTTTGCTAATCATTCAAGTTAATGATATTAAGTGCATCATGTACACACTTATTGAACATAAAAAAACAACATGTGGCAGTATGTCTGGATGCACACAGACCACAAAACTAACCACACACCCCAGCTGAAAATACACATGCCTACAAATGTCTCATGACATTACAAACATATTATTATATATTTTAAATATAATATTAAAATAGTTTTAATTTGCTGAAATTTTACTCACCCTGAAAGAAAAGCAATAAAATGGAAAAAGTACTCGTATTTTAGCTGGACCAAACAGCATAATAATGGATTGCTTCTTACAAACACAGCTTTTCACGTCACAAAACATTAATTGATGGACATTCTGAATTTAAGCACAAACTTATCAACATTCTGAATGGCCCAAGAGTGAGTACATTTCCATTTTGCGGTTAATTACTCCTTTAATAGTATTATATCAATAATAACAATATTTATGATATGTAGCACCTTAAAGCAGTTTAAATGTGCTATTCACTGTCGGGACTAATTAAAAGAGTGGCAAAGCATCCCTCAAACTGTATTTAGTCCTTAAATAACATGAGGTGTAGAGTTCACAGAACACTTAAGGTAAAACTTCAGACTATGCAGGCCTGTTTGTTCCTGCACATTTAACTATGTTTATCATCTGTAGTCTACCGCTGGGCAACAGGATGTAGACAATATCCCAAGATAAACATCAAAACAGCAGAAGGTGAACCACTGAAAAGTGCAAAAATGCAAAGTCATTAAAATAGCCTGTGACCCCGTGCAAGACAGCATTTGAATTTTTAATTGAAATCACTCACCAAAAGCTATGTCAATTGCTTGCTGACATGTTACTCAATAAACAGGCAAACACCAGCCAAGCAATTTCAAAATGCTGAAGATGATGTAAACATCCTGATGCCAAGAGTAGAAACACAGAGGGGTTTTTCAGCCTCCTAATGGAAGACAGACGTCTGGCCACAGGACTCCCGCCAAATTGCAGTGAAGGCAAACAACTGCACCACGGAATGGAAACTTTATTTCCACTCTTTTTCCTCTTGGCCTCTGTCTCTCTCGCTCTCTCTCTCTCTCTCTCTTTATTAAACAAAAGCTAGCCTAGTCATTTAACTAAATTCCCTCATTTGATCAGGGCCCATTATGTTAAACTCCAACATGACTGCTGTACAGGCTTGTCGTGTTATTTTCACTCACTTACACACCTGTAATTACAGTGGCTTTAGCTATTTGGTGATTTGAGGTGTTTGGAGTCAGTAACAATGACTCTATCAGCGAAAAATGTCTGGGTCCAATCCAAAACGGTCTTTAACATCTGAGGTTAATGTAGTCTATTATGAGCTCTGCACTTCACGATTGACAAGTCACAGCAATTGCATCTTACTGTTACTTGAGCAGTTGCTTCGTCTCGCACAGATACATGGGGTATATAATAAAGGGCCCAGGTGGCAGTAGACCAGGCTCTGTCTGGTATTAAGATGCCTTCTGTCACTGCATTTATCTCAGGCCCGGCCGGATTCACACAGATGGGATTTTCCAGCAAAGCACTGCAAATTAGTACAGCCCAAGAAACTCACATTCCATTATCACATTCCATGAGGACACGGCCAAAACCACAAGTGAACAACATTTATGCATTTCACCAGCATGACAGGAACAGTATCTGACTTTCCATTGTGTTTGGAGAATAAAATTATGTAGGGACAAACTTTTCACTATCAGCAGTAAGTGTGGTCCACTCACACATTTACAAACACACACTTAAAAGTTGTGACACACCAATCCTTTATCAAAAACGCATCAAAATCCATTTGTGTTGCTGGCTGCCTCACTTCGCCTGCGTCTGAGTCAAAAAGTTGCACTTGAACACACCACAAAGGCAGCCAACTTGCACATACGTTCTGCGTCTGCATGAGAGGAAATAACTGCCTATACCAGCAGGTTACAGTAGTCTATATTTATCGTTCAAAATCGGGACTCGACGTGCTAAAAAAAAAAAGCCACTGATGGCGTCAAAATATGCTGATGATGAAGAAAACATTGCAAAAAACAGCTGCATAATGGCAGCCTGACTTTGACCGATGGCCAACCTTAAGGTGCATTCACATTAGCGATATTTCTGTGAAATTCCGGTGAAGAGCACAGCTAAAAAAGAAAAAAATCTAACATATGAGCTTTCTGTTGGTCATTTAAGCGGGTCTGCACGACCAGCTTCAACAAGAAAATCTGTCCAGATTCCTATTATATTACTAGATATCACCCGTGTAATTTCACTGAACAACAAGTCTGACCAATCCTTTTCAGCAGGAAGAGATCATTTGGTTTACATTTAAAGTGAACAGAGCTGCATGTTTTATAGTGTCAGGTAGCTCTGAGAAACATTACTAGATAATAAATTGCCACTGAGATTACTATGCAACAGTCTTCATGTGAAACTGAAAATCAGAAAATATGGCACAGGAAATCAGAACAGAAACTACTCCTTGCAGATATCTAGTTTACTTTCTTCTAAATGCTTATCTAAAATGTAAATTCTCAAACCTCACAAATGTTTCAATTCCAGTGTTTAAGTTCCTCCTCAGAAGCTTTTAAATACGATTTTGTGTACTGGCAGACTGATATAAACCCATTCACAGCGCCTTCCAGCAGCTGCAGAGCAGTCAAGCAATATTATAGGAGCTTGTGATTTTCACAAGCACTTTCCAGTTTTGCACACACATGCATCAAACAGTCAGAGAGCCAACTGTGGGCGGCCCGTGGGTATGACGTCTGAGGCTGAGCCTAGTATATTAAAGTTGTGACAGTGACTGTGGAGGAGTTTAGTTCAGGTGAAAATTGCAGGTGGCAGTGTTCACATTATCCAACACAGAGGAATTAAACAGTATTTAAAAAGATCATTACCGGTTTAAATGGCACAGAACTTTTTTTTCAAATGTAAAGTGAGACTTTATCAGTTAGGGCTGTGATGGTTGCGCCACTGCAGTTGTCTATAGCCACCAGCAATAGTACATGTGACGTGACACACTCTATAACAAGCATAATACAAATTTTGTTTATGGTAGCCTAATTCACAAACTACCTCAAACACCATAGCCAGCATATATATATATATATATATATATATATATATATATATATATATATATTATGTATCATTTTGATACATAGATTACATATAAAACTGGCCATAGCTGGTCCATTATCACTGCGGTGGTAAAAATCGGACAGAGTCACAGCCCTATTATCAGTATGTGATTACAAACCACTGGTGATTACAAACTATGGCCACGTCTGGAGGAAGGACTTCAAAAAATGCTATATATACATTCAAGAAAAACAAAAGCCACACATGAAGAAGAGTAAGGGCCAGGACTGTCAAAAAAGAGGTGGGAAGTATGTGGGTGGAACAGGGGCCCCCTGGAAAGCCTGAGATACGGCCGGAGCAAGACTGCCGAGAACTCTTTCCTCTGTGTGTGAACTCAGAGATGTCTCCCCATAGCACCCTTAAATTACCGCCAAGTCCCACGCATCTACAGGAAACATCCCCAGACAGAAAAAAACATAAATTACCATGTCTTCCACTCCCTTTATATACAGCAGTAAATATGATGCAGAGTAGAGAAATAAAAACAACACCGACAGCAACACTACAAGTTGAGCATGGTCTCTTGCCATTTTCTCAAGGATGTGAATATTTAACAAGAGCACGGGACTTGCCACTGTGTGTGTTCTAGTGTAAGGCCGCAGCACAACAGGTCTTTTCAGCGTGTCGCCCACACTCGGATGAAACCGCACTCTGACATACTCAGAGCAGGCCCCCGCTTTCAGGCCCCCAGGGGAGCGGCCAGCAGAGGACTTGGTATTGCAAAAGCAAACAAAGTTCCAGATGAGGCACTCAGGCAGGATGACGACCCGGGTCTAAAGAAATTCCATCCCGCCGCTACACGCAACCCTAGAGATTAATTCACAACCACTCCAAAAAGGAAATAGATTTCGGCATAAAATCTCCCAACAAGGACCAAATAGGTTGTGCAGGGCTTCAGCAATACAAAGTGTTATTTAAAGGTGCGTTAGCATCACTGTTATTATAAGTACACATACCAAAATTGTTGCAAAAACACTGCAGTACCATCTATCGATGTGGATATAACTTTAATTATGCTTAAAGTAGTGAGTTTTACAGAGCAGCCTACACAATAATTAAGGGAACACAGACAAAACAGATGAATAGGGTAAAAAAAAAATTAACTAATAAATATTACCATACCAGTGTTTCCCACAAATTTACACTCTATATTATTATACGGCATATATATGCAAATTAATTCTCTGCCAGCAGGAGGCACTTGTAGAAGGGGAGAGATAGAGGTTTCCCCAGTAACGCCTGTACACAAAGCAGCGCTCCGCTCACAAACACTGCTTTATTAGGCATTACATGCAAGAGGAAATTAAAATGACAATCCAAAATTTTCTGAAGACAATCAGATCTCTTTCAGAAATACAGTGATATAAAGACACCCACACCGGGTTTTGATTTTGAAATGTGCAGTGCTTCAATGAAGTCAAAGCCTTTTGGAAAATCTATTTGTGGCGGGCCACTACAAATAAATCAATGTATGGGAAACACGGCATACTTTTGAGTAATGACAGTATTAACTTGCTTGTATAAAAACTTTACTGAAATGTTATGTTTAAATATGCAAAATATGCATTATGTAATTAAATATGTGCCAATTTGCATACATTTCCACAACCTTTAAAGATAGGTGTAACAAATAAATTACACTGAGGGGGCAAAATACAGCATATATTGTGTGTACACACCAAACAAATGACTCTTCTTAAAAACAATTTATGACTTCCATGTGTAGAACTTTTTACTACTGAATGTATATGAGCTGTTACTATACTGAATTCATCACCAAGACTAAATTATCTCATTCTTGAGGGCTTCCGGTTGAGATATATCACAATCCATGAGGATTTTGAGATTTGAGTTCAGCACCGTGCAGGAATGTTACATGCTTTTCCTGAAGCAAAATCCTTGGCGTAGTATGTAACAGATGAGTGTTTCACATAATAAAATGTAGAAACCCAGAAAACTTAGTAAAGGATAGGTGAACAATTCAATTATCTCTTTTGACTATGACAAAGTTCATTTGTATCTGAAAATAAAATGTGTTGCCTTCAATAGCAGCACGTCAGTCATTAACTTTGTCTCGGTTAAGTGAATTTATTCTGCATTAAAGGGACACAATTTATCACCTGTTTAGGACTAGACCTACACTGACAATAAATTACATAACAACTGACTATCAAAGACTGATGCTTTTTCTTTAGCACATAACTTGCCTGAGGGATTTTGTTTTGTCTAATATTTAAGAGCACAAATCCTGTTTCTTAAGGGCTCTATATTTCTCACTAAACGTTCCCATTTTTCTGTTCTTCAAAGTCTCTAGTAGCAGACAAACTGACAATAGAGCACAACACAAAACATGTCTTATTACACAAAGAACAATGGGGCCCATTTTTCATTCCATATTTTCACAGCATTCCTTTCTTTTCATTCATGCCTGACACAGAGTGCCCTACTGCCAACAACCACCTGCAGGAAAGAAAATTCCAGCAGTGGGTATGTGAACGCATCCAGACTGTTTTCCTGCATGCACACACATGCTCACGTACACACACACACACACATAGGCACATAGACCCTGTGCTTTTCTGCGGTTCTGCAGCATAGCTGGGATGAAGCAAGCTTGAGGAAAACAGTGATCACACTGTTCATTCCTAAATCCCTCTACAGGGCAGCCGTGTCTGCTCCCATCCCATTAAGCCAGTCTTTAGGGAGCTGCGCTCGCATCAAATTCACAACATCCTGCAAACTGACTCTCTGCTCACGCTGCCAGACTTCCAAATGGCACGTCATAAGAAAGTCTGTTTGATTATCTGCTTTCCTCTGCAAACAAGATCTGCATAGAGAATGTAAATGAATATTGGGTTATGAAACAGAGATGCAAGGAGCTGGGAGAAAGAAGGCAAATCCTTATCTCTGTGGTCTCTGCTTTATGACATTATGTGGCGGCACATCCACGACATGCACAGAGAAAATCCAAGAGAAAACAGAATAACTTGGAGATATGACTCATTTGGTGCAATCCAGATGGTGATATTCCTGTGGTTCATCATTTTATGTAATCTACCACGCAAATGACAAACGATCAGACTTGAAGACTCAAGAAGGTGAAGCACAAACAGCATCATTCTTTGTGCTAGTGGATCTTCTGCCTTTGTAATGATTCCAGATTAATTTGCGATCACGGGACAGGTTCATGGTTACCCCTGAAATATGTGAAATTTGCCACTGTGGTGAAACACTAGCACTTGCTGCAAAAGTGTCACGGCAAGCGTCAGCACCAGTTAACCATGAGCTAGGAACTTAATAAGAAATCCACATGTGAATTTCCTTAGCATTATTTCCCATTTGATGAAGCATTAATTTAGCCTAATTAGATTTAATACCAAGTTATTGTGTTGTAAGCATATTTGCCCAGTGGAAGTGGTCCTCATGCTAGGCTTAAGGGGCCAAATGCTTTGTGTATTTGAAAAGCTTCCTTTAATCACACTGTAGCCCATATCACCAGATTTAACCCAATTATTACAGCTTATTTTCACCCCCAAGATGGTTTTAATTCCTAATCACAAATAAAAAGGGGCATTTGCATGCAGAGATGAAGGGAAGGAAGAAAGTAATTAATTATATGGGTGTGTTCAAATTTTAGCACTACAGCATCCTAGATTTACAATTACTTTAAAAGCATGTGGAGAGCCGCAACATTAATTAATAAACTGAATATAGTTTTCAATATTTGAAAAAGTATGCAATATTCAAGATATAAACGAGTGCTACAATTGTTTTGAATGTTAGTGGTCCACAATTGCCATTTCAGAAGTAAATAATGGTTATTTTACATTTCTTATTAAAATAAAAATAAAGTTCAAAAAAACTTCTGGTTTATACCATCATCAAATACTTGTAACGAACAGCACTTTTGAACAAAGTAAATTATTTTAATAAAATAATAATAATAATTTATTTAAATTGTGTGGTCCTATGATTTAATATTAGAGTACAATTCATATTATTTCAAGAAAATTGTGTTAGTGTACTATTCAGAATATATAGAATTCACAATTTGTGCTCACTGCAGGATGGAGGACACATTTTATTAAACAGAGAATCTCCAGATATATTTCCTCCATTCATATGCTGCAAGACAAACCATTAGGATCTGGCATCATTTTAATCAAACATAGGATTTTGCTGAGAACATCAGAACTGTATTCTGGTCATCATCAGCCATGTTCATTACAGATCACCACCTCTGAACCCTGTGATGATTGATTAAATGACTGCCTCATGTAAATACATGGTTCAATTTTTTGTATCTTGTCAGAGATAAGCACCCTTTGGTCTACATAACAAGGAGAAAGCTGTCTAGATTGGGGATCACAATGAGTCATGGCAGGACCTCAAACATCTGCTAAAGGTCAGGTTTCCACTGTATGGAACCAATCAATGAAGCCCACAGAGCTTCCAAACAAAGAATAGTGTTTCACACTACAGAAGAACCTTGCCCTTCATTTAAAGGACACTGATTTTATACACTCAGTAATCCCCTCTAGGCAAGACAACCCACAATCCACTGGACACCAACAAAAAGACATATGTGAAACTTGACTTATATGTTGTCACGCTGAATGTCACTGATTATTCTCATTGCATCCATCTATTGCTTCTTCTGAAACTGGCATAATGAACTTTGTTGTTTTAAAGCAAGTAACACAAATGTGAAATGTTAACTTTTAAATATTTTTAGAAGCACCTAAATAATCATTGAAGTATACAATATTTTATTATAAATAGAAAAATCTAACTATAACAGCATTTTCACAGTAGACTGTGGGAAGTATGACATTTTTGTCTATTACTTTTCTATATGTGACCCTGGACCTTAAGTCGCTCTGGTATATTTTTAGCAGTAGCCAAAAAAAAACAGTGTATGGGTAAAAATTATTGATTTTTCTTTTATGCCAAAAATAATTAGGATATTAAGTAAAGATCATGTCCCATGAAGATATTTTGTAAATTTCCTACCATAAATATATTAAAACTTACAAAATACAAAAACCAGATGTAATTTACTGTGGGATATTCAGACACTACAAAGAACAATGCCGGGCTTAAAAATGTAAAAACTGGCACATGTTTGCATCAAAGGTTTCTCAAGAGCAGCAGACACAGTTCCACCACATGATGAATAGACCAGATTTCAGCATTGTTCCTGGACGATCCTTTGCTCGCTGTAATTGCACTCAAATTTCCCTGGAGATTTTCACTAAATCTAAAGAGCAGCAGCCACAAGCTGTGCCCTACATGCCAAAGGTATGTGTAGATGTATGTGTGTGTGTGTGTGTGTGTGTGTATGTGTGTGTGTGTGTGTGTGTTTATCTTAAAGGCTGTCGCAGCTCCAGGCGTGTACACACCTCCCACTGGGCCTCTTTTTAAAGGTGTGTCATGCTGCACAATGCCGCCTCCAGCTTGTGGGTGTTGCTTTTTAGCCCCAGGCACAACAAAACCAAATAAATGCGGGCTCTCAGCAATCTTGGCAAGCTCATGATGTTGAGACAAACCGAGACAAAACAACCACTTAAACTCAGATGTATATTTTCATCTTAAGCTGGATTTAGGTACAAAGCATGTGCCCATAAAGGTCTGAGTAAAAACTCTTTCCACCACATCAAGCTGCATTGCACAACTTTCTCTGTCTTCTGCTTTCCTGTGTCCAAGCAACACGTCCATATGCATCATTGGGCAATAACTAATGTGACTATTCAAAGAGAAAAGTTGAAATATTCCTCTCTAATATTGCTATCCGGAAGTGGGACAGTATTTCTCAAAGCAAATCACTCTGAATTGTCCGTGCCATGGTCACATTGCCAACAAGAATTCACTTGTTTGAAACAAATTTAATTAAGAGCACATTCCAGTAGGCTTGTCAAATTGCATGACTGCCACCTCAGATGGAAGTGCTAAAAAAGCGGTGCCCTTAGAGTAAAAGTCCATTTATTTGATTTGTGAAAGTATGTGCTGAAAACGAATATACACTAAAGTCTAAACGGCAGACATCTGGTTTCGCTTAAGAGCACATTCAACAAAAGCAGAGAAGGATCAGCACAAGGAGATAGGGCTGGAAGCCTGCGTTGGCTCAGCCGACCATTCCCGCCTACAGAAAGCCTTGTTTGTGTTTCATGTCTGACCGTTTGCTGCCTTAGCTCGAGCTAAAAAGACTCAGAAACCAACATTAACACTTCCAGAACGTCAGACATTACAGGAAATACCACATAAATTGAGCAAGAGAAATAAATTTCCCTGCTTTCTAATGTGAGTGTTATTTCAGAAATAGCGGAATAGGCTTTGTGTGTGTCACTGCTGAGCATAACAGGATATACGACACTACTTACTCATTGCATCACCCCAGAGCTATTCAGACCTCCATCGCTAATGTGTCCGTTCACACAGAGAGAGGTCAGTCAGCACGGCTCCAATAAATGCACTAACATACTTTGATGTGTGACTGTACTGATATCCTAAATGATTTCACCTGTATATGTTTACATCAATTAAATGCATAAGTATGCTCTCAACTGTTCTGAAGTGCAGCCATTTCACAGCAAGAGACAGGCGCTGTTCCAAAACCTAGTGAGCTGCCTTTCTGTCTGCTTCCTACATGGACAGCATCCTAACTGAAGTGGAACCGCACTGCTGGGCCTCTGTTTCTATGGGATACAGACATCACTTCATCTCTATGTTAAAAAATAAAAACACAACTGCGGGACTAAATTGTGTGTAGTGACAAACTTCACAATCAAGGAAGTCATCAGAATCAGAATCAGAGTGAGCTTTATTGCCAGGTATGTTTACACATACGAGGTATTTGTTTTAGTGATAGAAGCTCCGCAGTACAACAGAATGACAGCAACAGAACATAAAACACATAATAAAGAATAAAAAATACAAAAAAATACAAATAAGTAGATAAGGAATTACAATATACAAATTGAAAATTGTAGGCAGGTATATTAAAAAATGCAGTTATGTATGTACAGGTATATTATGTGCAAAATTGAAGTGTATACTAAGTATGTGTGTTAGATAAATAAGTGTATGTGTATATAAATATAAAGTGTAGTGTGTTCCACAGTTATTATCAATTGTTCATTAGATGGATTGCCTCAGGGAAGAAACTGTTCCTGTGTCTGGTTGTTCTGGTGCTCAGTGCTCTGTAGCACCGACTAGCGTCACAAGACTGTACGAATTTTTATAACTAGTCCAGGTGAAACAATAGAACATACTGAAGCAAAAACAGAATACAACTGAAAAAAGAAATCAATTGACCATTCACAAAGACCTGGCCTCCTTAGTTACTGTTGCTATGCCCGACAAACAATGAAGCGCTCGCACTACCCTGTTCTCACGCTGTAAAAAAAAACATTGCAGAGCATAGAGGAAACTGACAACACACTGATAGACAAGACAGAGTAGGTTACTTCTGAAACAAGGTCTCCGGACTCTCAGATTTCAAATTTTGTCAAAACAATAAAAGTTTAAGTGTAAGTTTCGCCAATTTACAGTGTCGCAATGACTGTCTTTTTGCAGTAAAGGACCTGTCATAGTTTAATGAGTGGGAAGATGACATGAAGAGATGCAAGGTAAGCTGCACTGAAACAGATAAGCGCACATGTGCATATTCAGCTCCCGATCAGGGCAAAGTTCACAGGATTTTGTCCACAGAATGATAAGAACACACATTTTAACATATAATTTTTTTATTTGACCCTCAGTATTTTAACTTAAGCTATGCAAGCCATGCATACAGTGCCGGACATGATAGGTTTTATGGAACGCAAAACAAGTACTTTAAAAGAATTCCTTAGCTCATCACCTTACTGTGGCAGCACAGCAACCGCACAGCTAAACCCTCCACACATCTTCATATTTAGTTATATTGAAAAAGTTTCAATAAAGTCAATCTTTTTTTACCCCGTTTTAACATGGATTTCTATGGAGACTGGCCGTAGATGTCGGGCCACATGACGGATAAAATTGGAGGCACGTAATATCCACGTTCTGGTTGGTCAGATCGCCTGTCAATCAAGCTCTTTCCGAATGGTTAATTCAATGAAATTGTGTTGACGTTGAGTAAACATCATCATGTAATTGTTCTCTCAACAAAAGAGCTCAGTAACATTTGAATGGAGGGTAGCTTTTTCCAGAGAGGTCTGGCTGGTACAGGACAGAGGTCAGTCCAGGTTAAACAGGCTGATTCTGGGAAGAGCACGTGCGTCACATTCTCCAGGCGAAAAGAAGTGTGAAATTATGACCTTCATTAGAGAACTATTTTTGAATAAAAAAAAATGTGAAAATGTAAAGGTTTAACATTTAAACCTATTAGTGTACATCCCAAACACACAGAAAGTTATCAAAATCCACGCTTGGTTTGGAATATATTGGGTACGAATGCAATTGCATGTAACACAGTACAGTATGCACACTGTGCGTATTCTGCATAATTTTTTTAATGCACTAACGTGCAATGCTAACCACATAATGTATCCCACAACGCAATCAACATTGCCCTAATGATTAGACTACAGGTAAAGTATGTAACTTCTGGATGTAATTTTACCAAACTAAGGTCCTAATATATCAGTTTTATTATTTCACCAGCTTTTTTCCATTTTTATGACTGGATTCCACAATTTTGTTCATGTTTTCCAAATTATAGGGTCCTACCAAACACAGCTGCAGAAAACAAATAGCTTTCCTAAATATGAACAAACAGAAACAGACAGTATTCTGCAAGTGGTATGCTAGTATTTCATTTAAATATTTATAATATATAGCCATAAACTGTACACTACAAGGTTCAGTCTTCAAAATCCAGCATTCAATGAAAGTCTGTTACTATTCACATCAAGACTGACAAGGAATGCACAGCTGAGAGGGCATATATATAAGAGTACAAAAGTTCAATGTTTTTCCATCTCATTGCATTATGCGGCGTCCTTCAACACTCCTGGCAAACTACTGTCGCAATCCGCCCTCGAAAGGGAACACGCTAGAATGCTCTGCATTCAGGTTAATGCTCCAATCCACCTTTAATGTTTAAACTCCAGGCCTTGTCAGCCATAAACCTCACCCACCGATAAGTGTCATATCTCTCGTTTTGAACCACTATTTTAAAAGATTACAAGACAGGTTCTTTCTATTATGTAAGTCTAATCCACCGACAATTAAGATAGGAAATGTGTCATTGCCTGGGATCAGACAGAACTGTTGTCATTCCCAAAGGAAAGGTGCACAAAAGAAGATTGCTCAATAAATCTTTTTAGAGAAGATATGAAAACGGAGGCTCACTGTCAAAGGAAAACAGTGTAGGGTTATAGTGTCAGTCAGACTGAACAAAGAGCAATCTCTCTGTAGGTTAACTCTGGTTCAGGGAAACGGCTGAACATAGCAGCCTTTATGCTGTGCTGCAGTGGGGGAGGGCGATGTACGACCACCGGTCTCATGTTACAAGCTGTTTTCTTAAGCCACAAATCACATGGCCACTTCCAGCTCTTTACAGCCAGTTGTTGCCAATGTGACTGAGGGCTGTAAATGAAAGCTGCATTGGTATTTCTTGCAACCAGAGTTTTTTCCTTCATCATCCCTGGTATCTTAGTAAATAACAGTGGTGCGGTGTCATGGGGAAAAAGACGCTGAAGAATTTTACATCTAAACGATATGTGATTTTGAGCTATTGAAAATGCTTGTTTTACTGTATACTAAATATATACTTCACATATAAGGTTGTAGAAAAGCATAAAAATTATTTTAAAAATATTCTATTTCAGACTTGGACTATTAATTAAGCAAAACAATACAACTTTTTTTTAAATGACTACATTTCCATGTTACCATATTTTATTTTTATTTCCATGCAATGTACAGAAGCCCGACCAGACTATGAGCTTAATTCCTATTTTAAAAAGGCAATGAAAGAAAAGTATTTCCAGCTTGAACTTTCAGCTGCAGGGCAGCTATTTAGCGCGGAAAGTTCTGCCTGCTGATTAGCAGCGGTACAGTTGGTGACCTCAGGACACAGCCCTGAAAACAAACGGCTGGCATACTGTACACACTTTCTCTATACATACAATGACAGAAGCCGCTCCATTCATCTCCACCGCATGAGAACTGTCTTGTTGATCAAAGACCAAGCTAGATTTGGTTTCAAATACATAAGAAAATAAAAAAAGATCTACATTTGAAATATTTTTCTGCTTAACACCTTTAATTTAAAATATTTAAATTGCTTACATTTTACAATTTAGTGTTATAATATTATTATTAATTATATTGAACAATATTTTTTAATTTAGGATTTATATATTAGTTGGAAGGTCTTTGAGACCCATGAAAATGCAACATTTGAAATTGCTTATTCAATAAAATTTTAAAAATATATGAACGTAGAATATATATGAACAACGGGCACATAATAAATTGTAATGATAAAAACAGAAATGATATGTTTTAAATATCTTTAAATTAAAAAGTAATTCAAATGCAAGTATTAGAAATAAACCTAAAGTCCTTTAACAACGACAAACACTTCCTACATTTTTATGGGGGGGGTTTATGTGTATGTTACTACGTTTTACCACTGATGGAATAAAAACTTTAAATTATCTATAAGCATTATGGAGGGCTTGGAAAGTTATTTACTAACATTTTGCATTCATGAATGAAAATAGGTCAGAATTGTTTTATGGCCCTGACCATTTACACAGATGTGTTACATTTGGTCCATCTGTTTGCAAAATACTAGATTGCAAAATGTGCTATCATGACTGAAAACAAACACTGCAGCAAACAAGCTTCGGCTGACAGGGATAAATACTATAAATCAGTATTTCAAATATTTCACTGAGAAATTTTGGACCAAAACATTTAAACATTATCTCGTCACAGTTTTTTTTTTTTTCCTTCGGAGTGCAAATGGGACAACTGATATTACAATCCACCAACATTGATTGGGATCAAAATAGCGCTCTACTACACGATTCCATTGCCCGACTGACTTCCAAGCCTGTTTCCATGTACCAAGCAGGGCCGGATCTACCTATAGGCAGAGCAGGCAATTGCCTAGGGCCCTCGGGCCATAACATTACCATAACACCCCATATACGCTAGCCCACCAGTCAAGATAGGCAGCAAAATACTAGCCTCATTGTTCATTGCATATAGTTGAATTGTCACTCACCTGCAGTTAAACAAATTAATCTTGCCTTTTCAAAGTGTTCCCGCCGAAATGAGCACATCCTCCAGATGCTGTGAAGCACAAGGCTAAATGTGCACGCAAAGAAGTACAGCTCCTAATGCAGGTGTGTGAGTTGTCATCATCTGTTTTGGCGTGATTGCGATGTATTCGAAATATTAACTTATTCTCTCAATCAGCGTAATTTCTGGACAGATAATTCACCAGTTTATTACGAGTTTAAAAGAGCCGCTGACACGCCTGCGACGCTTTGAGTTTGCGCGTACAGTGAATGATAACGCGTAGGGAGCTGAATAGCAAAATAGCTACAAAAAGTAAAAGCAAAGACGTTTGTATTCATAGTCAAAAAGCAAACACTAGAAAAAAAAATTATGTTTCAAAAAAGGACCTCAGATCTGTTTTTCTAAATTCTGCTGAAAATTACATTAGTGCTCTAACATAACACTTAATTTGTTTCAAAAAAAAAATAGAAAATAACTTTTTTTCTGCTTAGTAGCTATTGTTTCTTTCGCTTCCACCGGATTTGTGTATATAGTGCATATCATAATTTCATATTATTAATATGACAATATTTGCAGTAAATATTGATTAAATGGGAGGGGGAACTCCTGCCCATACCCAGCTAGGAAAGAAATAATAAAAGCACTGATGTTCACCTACTGAAGTGGCATTCAGAAACTGTGAATAAATTACCGAACAATTTACTGCAAAATAATAATAATAATAATACCACAGCTATAATAACATCCTCAACAAACAAAAAAAGAGATTACCTTAGATAAAGTTTGATATGTACATACAGTCCCTTATGCTAATCAAGCCTGCATTTATTTGATTAAAAATACAGGGGAACAAAACAGTAATATTCAGCAAGGATGTGTAAAATTTATCAAAAGTGATAGTGATGACTTATATTGTTATAAAAGATTTCTCCCTTTTTTCTCTTTTTTAATTTTTAAACAACATTTTAATCATCAAAAAATAGATACTAAGCAGCACAACTGTTTCTAACATTGATAATAATTCAGCATATTAGAATGATTTCTGAAGGTTCATGTGACTGAAGACTGGAGACTGAAGAATGGTGCTGAAAATTCAGCCTTGCATTGCAGAAATAGACTAGATTTTATAGTCAAATAGAAAACCATTATTTTAAATTGTAATAATATTAAACAATATTACTATTTATTCTGTATTTTTTATCAAATAAATGCAGGCTTGATGATAAGAGACTTTCTTTGAAAACCAATAAAATAGTTATGCGTCCAAAATTTTGACTGATACTGTATAAGAAAAAAATTAAAAAGAAATCTTATATAAATAAAAAGGTTAGGAATCATATTCATTTCATTAGGGGTGGGCGCCTCCAACATGAATTTTGCCTAGGGCCTCCAAATGTCTAGAACCTGACTTGCCAAGCGATAAAACCTAGAATAAACTGACATTTAACAGGCGTCAAAACACCAGAACCTAACTGAAATCTCCCGCTCGTGAAATGAATTTTTCGCAGCATGTCTGCCGTTGTCTTACCGTCAGTTCGGGATTGTCGTGGTCGCGGTGAGTGACGGCTCGGATGACTCCGGTTCGCCAGGACCAGCTCGCGATGTGCGCGGGCTCCAGCGGCTCCTCTCCGCTCACGCACAGGAACCGCTTCCCGACCACCATGGCGAAAAACCCTCGAAAACTTCAACCCTCGCACCCTACCGACCGCACATTTACACCGTCAAACTGCGTTCTGAACAAAAAGAAAGAAAGAACCGTGATTGTTTTCGCCTTTTTGCGTGTCGACCGCAACCCGGGGATTTAAATTTCTCTCAGCCTCCACCCACGAATGATCGCTCTCGCGCTCCACGAAACTGAACACTGGACCGGATCACTGCGAACGTAAAACCGGTATCCCTCCGCCGCACAACTCACAAGTCCATGCAAAACCGCAGCAGGGAGTTTTCTACGTCCGCCAGACTGATTAATTCTCAATGGGAGAGACGAGCTGCTTACACACTATACAGTACGCCAGTGTGAGGAAAATAGTGCTTAGTTGTTGTTGTTGTTGTATTTGGTTCATTAACAGGCAGCGCAGGAATGAAGAAAATAAAAAAGCATGATAAATAAATCAATAAATTCAGTTTTATATAACAAATATATCTAATGGCATTAATAAAATATCTATCTATCTATCTATCTATCTATCTATTTTTTGGATATTTTTTATATTTATGAGACAATCAATATAATCATAAACTATATACCTAATAATAATAATATGATTGAAATGATAATAATTCTATAAAATACAAAACAACCATACAAATTAAAATATTTTTATATTTTGTGTCCAATTGTGTTTCACGCTTTTGCAAGTATATAGCTACTCCAATAGCTGACCAATGGGCTGTTCGTTGATGAGCATAATAGGAGCGCTGTTATATGGGGAGCATATCCACTGGATACAATCAGTCTGTGTCACCTTTCGGTCAGAGCAGAAGATGGAGACAGATATCTTATTCCTCATAGAATCACAAATCATAGAGTGCCACTGAGATTGTTGGTCCTGCAGACACTCTGCTGCATCTTTGCCTGTCTAAAATGAACATCATTGCTTAGAACATCTTCTTGAACGTCAATGACTAGAAGCAGCAGTGGAGAGAACACCACAAAATCTACACAACAGTAATACACTTTTAATTTTCTACACATGCAGTGTGTATGTAATATGTAATTGCAATATGTATTGTGACTGTATTTGAATATATTATATAATAGGTCTTCACTGTAGCAGAGACATTATTATGTGAACATTAAACATATTACAGATGAAAGAAAGGATAAAGTTGAAAGAAACAATTACTGTCTGCTAAGTGCCATTATATTACCTCAATATATACTTAATACACAAAGAGAAAATGAGATGCTTAACACCTCAGATGTTTAATTACACGAAGCTGCAAGACACCGAATAGCTCTCTTATAGGAATATTCATGAGTTTCAACAAGATTGTCAAGAGAGACCACAATTCACAGATGTCATCTGTTGCCGGATGTCTTCTGCTACCCAAGATGGCTATGCTTGATGTACTGTTTCAATCAGTTAAAAAAAAGCATCACCACAATCCTTTCTCTGACAGAGAGAGATTGCTATCACATATTCACAGCAGATATATTTGTAGTAAGAATAGTGCATGTAGCCTTTTGCTTAATATGAAAAAGGGAAATACAAATAAGGGAAATTACAGTTTCTTACAACTGTAATTCAGGAATAATTTGCATTTTCCCACTATAAAAAAATAACATTTTGGTTAAACTTTCCATCATATATTTAGCAGCTGTGTATTATAACATAGATCCTTGTTCAAACAGCTTAGGTCCAAGGTTCAAATCTGTCACTTTGAACTCAGATCCATTTAGAATTACACTCTATTTAATTGGTATTTAAGATTAAGATTTTTTTAAAGATAGATAGATAGATAGATAGATAGATAGATAGATAGATAGATAGATAGATAGATAGATAGATAGATAGATAGATAGATAGATAGATAGATAGATAGATAGATAGATAGATATTTTATTCATGATATTATTCAAATTAGTTCGATGATACTGAATTTATTCATTTATAATTATCTTTTATTTTGATGTTCTTCATCCCTGCGCTGTTAATAAACCTCAACAGGCTTTCTAACATTGCTTGTCTATGTTTGTTTATATAACATATGATAAAAATAAATAATAGTAGCCTAATAACATTTGAGGAAAGAAGTCTTTAATTTACGTCCCTTAAAGCCCGTTAAAAGAAATTGCAAACGACCACAACATCCCCCCCCCCCCCAGTCTTTTTTTGTTGTTGTTGTTTGCAACAGAACGCAGCGCCGACAAGATCATCGATTAGGGGTTTTTATTCTCAACGTTTTTATGTCTGATTGGTCTATATCTTTTCAAGGTGACTCTCAACGAATCAGCATCGACTGCGTTGAGAGTGTAATGTTAGCGTCTTCGAGACAACGTCACTTGACAAACATTTGATCTAGCCAACCAATGTTCGAGTTTTATGTAAACAAATCAGATTAGCCAATCACGTAACAGGAAGAGCGGGCTCTTAAATCAAATTATTTCTGACGTCAACGTGAAAGCGCACCTTTTACAGAAACGGCATCGGTTTGGGCTAGAGCACGAAGAAGATGGGCACAGCAAGAGTGACGTTATTTTAACTCATATTAACTCCATAGTTAGTTTAATACCGGATGTTTGTACGTAATACTGAATAATGAGCGAGCGGAGGCTCTCAGGAGACCGTTAATGTTTGTCCTTGTCTGAAGTTGAACACTGAAGTTGAAGTAAGGTTAACGTTAGCTTAGCTAGCATCTCTCTCTGCTCGGCTCCATCCTGAAGAAAATATGGTGTCCTGGATTATATCAAGATCTGTCGTGTGAGTTTAAACCTCATTTTCCCCCATAAACATAGTTTATTTTTAAAGCTTGGGTTAAATTAGCTCTTTATTTCACTGGTTAGCGTCAATATACTGGAGACAGGACACATTGACAATTGAGAAAGTAGATTATGATCTTCTCAACCCCATATCTGCTCAGATTGTTCAATCAAAGCGTTTTACTGTTTTTAAACATGACGTTTGGGAAGGATCTATGTTATTTGGAAGATAAGAACCAGAAACAGCAAGCCATTGTTCCTATTTGCAGTGTCGTGTTTAACATCACGATTGGATTGCAGTGTCAGAGGTTTTTGTGTCAGAAGTGAAATTATAAATGACCGTGGACGTGTCAATTAATATTTTTGGGTTGACTGCTTGTACAAGGTTTTGTTGGGGCTTTTGGGTAAGGTGCACCTATCATAAGGTTCTCAAGTGTGAAGCATTTTAACCTTAACCAAAGTATAATACATTTCCACCCATTTAGATTAAAATTTGCACAGGTGTAATTACATAAGTAATAATAATCATCATTAATTAATAATAAAAAATATTGTATGATTTCATTATTTTTATTGTATATCAAAATCATTGTTGTAATAATTGTATTTACTATTGTGTCATAAGCAGAAAATGAAACCATAATTCATATATGCACACATTTAGATTAGATTTTGTAATAATAATAATTATATATCATGTTCACTGTACCATCATCATATTCAGACTGGTATGTCAAAGGTAGAAATGAAGCAAGAATTAATAATTATTTTAATTAGAATCAATCCGTTCTGTAAATTGGTTATTGATCATTAAAACAAAAATAATCAGCATTAAACTTCAATCAGCTGATTTCTACTATAAATAGAACACATTTGCCTTGGGGTTGAAAAAAGATTTGAATGATTGATGATTTGCCTGTCCTTGTTTGGTAGCTTGTTTGCAAACAGCAGAAAGAGTATCATTTTGGTTTTTTTGTGGGTGACACACATTTTGCAACGTGGTCCCCTTACAGCGTTCCAGAGTCACAGGCAAGCAGTTAGGAAGAGATGTAGTCAGTCATAGAAACCAGCAAGTACCAATTACTGTCCAACTTGCTAGTTTAGGGGTATAATGCTGCGGTTAGGATTTTACAACATATACGATGTAGAAGTTCAAATATAGGACAATAACTTTAAGCTTATGGCAAGATGATTGGAAATCAAGACCAAATTGTCTGTTTGAAATGCTGCTGTGGGCTTATATGCTGCGTGGACACTTTCATGGCTTTCCATGTTGAGGATGAAATATAGAAAACTCTTTGTTAGCTATTTAAGCTGGTCTCTGAGACAGGTTTGTCCTCATTTTCTTTGTTCAGGATCACGGTGGTGTTTATGTAACAACTACAGGGCTGTTTTTCTTGATAATTTTAGTTGCTTTTGATGATTTGAATAAGAATAACAGGGCCCAGCGGTTTTTTTTTCTCTCTACTAGCCCCATTAGGACATGGTCCAATCACAAAATTAGGTATTGTTTTTGACCAGTGCTATCATTTTTTCTCAGGCCATCCTTAAAAATATTTTTGTTTGCTGTAACCCGACCGACCCTGTAAATTTAGGACAGACTCAATTATTTTTTTTTTTTTGTGCTTTTAGTCCGACCGACCTGCCGATTGTAAATTTGCATTAAGACCAACCAATTTATTTTTTTACTCTTCAAACAACTAATAAAAAAACTAATAATATTAATTATATTTAAGTATTGTAAATATATAAATTCCCTAGGCCTACATACAAACAAAGGCTATCTTCCTTAATTTAAAAAAAACCCGTGACGTCATCTATGTTTACATGGATGTCACACTGTGGCCTGTGTGTTCACTTCGTCTCATATTCTCATTCACTGTCAGAGTCAACGGTTCTCGCTTGGTAATGATGGCTGCAGAAAACAAAATGTTCGCGGTCACTGTTCAAAGTCATATGGGTTCGGGCACCATAATACATCTAAAAAAATTCATTAAAACAGCTCGACACCGCTTTAACTTGGCACGAAGTTCTGGAAAAACTGTGCCCAGATCTTTTCCCATCCCTTCTCCCATCTAGTCTAAAACCGTGTCCGTGTCGACTGTCACTTTATGTTCGAAAATCTATTGCACGAAGCGATTGGATCAACCAACACAAGTTTCGAAACGAAAATAGGAAATAGATTTTAACGTCCTTCTCTTTGAGCGCGTCCAGGTTATTTTTTTATTTTTTATTTTTTGGAACGTGTCCAGTTTTTTTTTTTTTTTTTTTTTGGAACACCCGTCACAGCAACTGCAGCTTCGGACACACACGCATAACAGCAAATAATACTTCCGCACAATGTTTCTCTTTTTACAACAGAAATGTGAATTCTGCTGGTATTCAGACAGTCTCATGCATAGGTACAGATACAGATTCAGGCTATAATCGCCTAGGCCTGTCAAAATAGCTGAAAAACTAAATTCAAATTTTTTACTTAAATATGATTGTATTCGAATTTAAAATGCATAATCTCAGTTAGGGGGAAGAAAAGCTTTTTGCTTCTCTTCTGAGGCCTCAAGATAGCGCATCAAGCAAAATATTACTGCACGTTTATTCAAAGCATTAGAATACATGACTGTGAAAAAACAACATATTTAAAATAATTTTTATGAACCAATTATTAAGTTGCTTAAAGAACTATAAACAAAACAGCATCATGTATGCATGCATTGTTAAATAAATAAAAAGGTCGGAAAACCAGTCACACAGAAAACATTTTTTTTTCATTTAAAAACATGAGATGCAGTGGGATGGGGAACAAAAACCCAACATAAAGTTTCGAGATCTTTTTAGAAAATGTAAATTAATTAATTTTACATGTTTTTCTAAACATGCGGCACTCTTTGTGCGAGACGCGAGTCCAACGTGTCCCTCTAGAAAATGCGCGAAATATGCGTTCTGTGTGAATGGCTTGGTTTCAGTTTTGATGTAAACAAGATCTTCTCCACATTGATGTTCTCTTTTTTTTTTTTTTTTTTTTGAAGTGGCTTCAACTGGATAGGCTAACATAACCTTATAATGCAATGCCACATACATCGTCATCGCATCTCGTGCGCCACTGATAAAGATCAAGTATACTTCGGCGTGAGGGCATTTTTTGAGACCCGCGCAGTAGGCTTGTTGCGATAGTCGGTGTTACCTTTGATACACGGTGTTTAACCCTCTGGAGTCTAAGGGTATTTTTGGGGCCTGGAGAAGTTTTGTCATGCCCTGACATTTGTGCTTTTTTCAGTTTCTTATAAACATCTAAATGGGTAAAGTCTAATCTCACTGTAATCAGCACAAACTGGGCTATAATAATATGTGAAATGCATGTATGTTCAATATGATTGTGTTTTTGAGAAAAAAAATATTATGCGTGGTTAGTAAAAAACTAAAAATGTTAAAACACTTGAATAAGGCAAAAAAAACACATAAAGAACAATGTTTCCCGGGATTTTTGAGAACTGGAGCTTGTAGCCTAGAATTTTTCTTTCTAAATGATGTGAAAATCATCTTGTTTACTCACTCACAGAAAACAATATATTGATTTAAATTTTCTAAGACACTTTTTGTTGGTAAAAGTCATATGCGAGTAGGCGTCAACTACAATGAATATCATTGTGATTTACACCTGAGAAGACAAAGGCCCGCATAATGAGCTGCATAATGAGCCTTTAAGTCAGCTTGTGTCACTGAGAGGGAGGAGTTACAAGAAAGAATGTGAGAACAAAAAAGTATATAATTTTATGTTTGTAGTTTATTAAGAATATATTTAATTATCCCACAACATAATTTAATATCCACTTGGGGGAGCAGTTAAACAGTTTATTAGAAACAATCAAAGCTGACTTTCAAACAAATTCTTTGGCATCCTTACTCCAGTCACACAATCCTTCAGAAATCCTTTTAACAATCTTATTTTCTACAAAAAAAAACATTTATTGTTATTATTATTATCATTATTAGAGAATATTTTTCTGGGTTTTTAGGGGGAATAATTTGAAAGAAAAGCATTGTTTTTACATTTGTTACAGTTATCTATTTGTTACATTTATATTATTTACATCAAGCTTTTGAATGGTATAGTGTTGTATATTATTGAAACTTCATAATGTTTCACTTGATTATACATTTAGTCAGGAATTATAGTTTGGAAAAAGTATTTGGAAAAATTCTAACTAGTAAAATGTTTACACGTTATGTGAAAACTAGTACAAGTATATAAATAAATAAAAAGAGACTTACTCATGTTTATGATCTCTGCTGAATAAAGTGCTTCATTCTTTTTTTCTGAGGAAATCCATTTCTCAAATCCTCAACCACATCACATCTTTTTGGGGTGATTTAGGTCTTATTCCTCTCATCGCGAAGCAAACAGTAAAATAAAAACAGTCTGGCTGCTTTTTCTTCTGTTATGGGCGTATTCAAGCCGCGCGCTTCAGTTTGAATCTGAATAGCGCGTTCAGCGCGGGGGCGTGGTCACATTAGATGTAATGAAGGGAGACTTGAAAAACAGACATCGCGTTGTTTTCATATGGATTACTTTATCACAGAATATCTGTTTTCGGCGGCACTTGTTTAGTTTAAAAATACACATTTCAAGCTTTCTATAGATATCTCTCATGTATTTTCGTTGAGTATTCACGGATTTACAGTTCATTTAAATGACGTGTTTGTAAAAGAAGATCAGCGCAGACAAAGGCTGCAGACAGCGCACCTTGTTTGTTATCTTTATTTTATAAGTGCACAAAGTTTTGTTTTTTATTATGTCTGTATCCAAAAAAAAGTAGACCCTTTACAGATTTGATTGATGTATTGCTCTTATCTGTACGATTAAAACTGAAAGTGTAAGTTAAGTTCTTTTCGGGGTTATCAGGAGAAAATGACTCAAAACGCGTATCCGCGTTAATCGACTCGAAAGGGTTAACCCACCTACCGGTCATAGCACTTGACCACCGGCACCGTCCCCATCGTGTTGAAGTTTTAGCCTATAGCAATAAAGCACTTAATTCAGTTAGTGACTACGTGCCTTCGTAATTTAGCGTAAGCGGAACGAGCGCCGCAGTAAAGCAGCAGTTGTCCGATTACATTTATCATTTGAGGAGAGTGAGGCGAGCTAACTGGCAAAGGATGGCGGAAGATCTGGTTTCAAAGCGAACTGTTGCAATTTAAAATGAAGGTTTTTCGTTTATTGTTTCTCATTAGCCTATTTATAATTTTTTTGTACGGTGTATGCAGTTAATAGGCCTACCTCTTTTTTTTAACAGCTTAACGTGAGTTTAATTTTTATATTAGTTTTTTTTGCACTTAAGTGTCCAGTGATTATTCGGGTAGGCTACCTTATTTAACGAAGTTTTTGATGTTCGTTCGGTTCATATTCGATGGTTGTGCGGTGTTTTTTTTGTTTTTTATTTTTGCTGAAAAAGGCAGGCACTTTATTTAACGAATATTTATAATTATTTAACGAGTCTTGTTTGATACTTGCACGATGTGTGCAGTGGTTCGTTTTGTTAATAAATGCACTTTAAAGGTGTTTCATAAGTGCTTTTGTTTAGTTTTTGCATGGTGTGTTAAGTTATTATTCATTTTGCAATAAAGATGTGTGTAATACAAGCGAGTGTCTTATTGTTTTGTGTATTTTTATTAAGAAAAAAAATAAATTAACCCATGATTAATTCAAACAAATGCTACTGAATTGCCGCTAATTAAAGTGAAAGTAAATTGAGACGTGTGCACGTCTGCACGACCGCATTTTCGGCCACCCGAAATCCCCGACACGCAACCCCGGTGACACCGGGATTACCGTTTTTTTTACACGTCGATTAACCGGTGGAAAAAATCCGTCACCGCGACATCCCTACTGCGCAGACGGTGCGCGTACACAAGGTGAAAGATAAGACGCCAGCTACTGCGTGTCGAGCTCGTCCGCCTTTGAAAGTTGTGTAGACACGGCTGTGCGTGCGGCGAGATGGAATGGAACACGGACTGTGAAGTACCGGGGCTCATAAGGCAGCTTCCTTAATGCACAACTAAAATTCGAATGCAACGTTTTTGCATTCGAATGTGGATTTTTATTTTACATTTTTTATTTTCTTTTATTCAATTTTTTTTGACAGCTCTAGAATCGCCTATGCAATTTTTTTTTTTGTTGTTGACATTTCTAATCGTAAACACAGCCATGTTGAAGCCTGCAGTAAATGTTTGCATTATGGCAGTCCACTCTACTTATTGTTTTTCGAAAATGTTGCACTCCTGTTTGTCATTGTGCACGTAACTTCATGCCAATAAATCATCAGAAATATTGGTCTTTACATTCGTCCTGCCTGTTGTCCGTGGATTTACCTATATTTGTTGTTATTTGCCGTATAAAACTTATTTAGACATGCAAAATCGATTTTACAATCGATTCAATGAACACTTGTTACTCAAATCAAACAAAAAATCAGGATTTTTTCATAAAAGTGACAACCCAAGAAAGCAAAGTAAACGGTCTCTCATTTGTAGGTTGCATTGATACCTAGTGGTGGATGCAAGTAAAACAGTATAACATTACCTCATTTTTTTTCTTCTCACCTGAAATTCATGCAATAAACATGTTTTTGACAAAGATTTTAATTTGTTTGTGGTCTATATAGCCTGCATCAAAATGAGGTTTGCAATTATGCGCCCGAAGGCACAGGTTGAAGACACAGTGAGTGACGTCACGATATGCTAATTTGTTTAAATTCATACCTACGTCATCACCATCGCCAAAAATTTCCTTTTTTTTACAGTGAAACTTGAAAAAAAAAAAAAATAGACCGACCTACCGACCCTTTTTTTTTTTTTTTTTTTAATTACTGTTACTGCAAACCAAAATATTTTTAAGGATGGCCTCATGAATGGGCAATATCACATGTATCACAGCGTGCCAATATATAAAGATATATCTCATGGCTACAAGTGTGATATTGCTTTTATACAACAGTTTGACAGCATGAGTGTGTAAATACAAAAGAAACAACAACAGAGGGTCTATAAAAATTAAAATCTTAGTTTAACAGCTGAGCCCAAGCCTCAGATAATTCGAAAACGTAACTTTAGAACTAGTAATAAAGGATTGTTGAGTTGCTTCATTAAAAGCTTAATGTATTACTGTATTAAAAGCTGTATAGTATTATGAGAGTGAGATTGAGTGTGATTACCTGCATCTGATACAGCATTCATTCTTCAGCTCAATCTCATATTCACAATAAAACATTAGTTTGAATGTTTTCTGAGTAAATATCTTTGTCGTACTATCCTTTCTTCTTTTTAAGTGTGATTTCTGATGACAGCACTACTCACTGCATTTTTTGGCTGCATCTTACAAGCTGTTGTTGAAAGTAAAAATAACTTATGTAAAGAGCATTCAGTCTCTTTCAATATAAAAGCTTTTACTCCTGACTCCAAAAAAAAAAAAAAAAAAAATGTTGTCCCAGTCTAATGGTGGAACAGTGTAACTAAAATCACCATCACAAACACACACACAGTTACCTAAAACTAAATACAATTATTAAATACTACTATTTATATAAAATATGATTTATTGAATAATAATATTTAATAAACATCAAGAACAGCCATCATAAAAGTTGCTAGGTAATGCAGTCGAAAGTACAAAGGCAGTGCTCTTATATACAGCATTGAAGTTACATAAAATATAACGTGAGGAGATTTTGCTCTCAGTCAAATCTGTTTGCTCTGGAACAAATAATAGATTAAGGAGACCAAGCACTTGCCATGAGATTTACCCAAACTTAATTACATCTCATGTTTAACCACTGTAGAGACATCATTGCCAGCAGCAAATTCCAGAAGATCTGGCCGAGGTAAGGCTGCTCTCGGGCGGGTTATTAAGCACTCTACGCCCACTGTTGCCCTGGAGCTCACATTTCCAAAAACGTCGAAGCAATAGCAAAATTTTCAAATAGACTTTATTTTTATTAACAAACTGCATATTTGAAGTCTAAACAAGTACAATCTTGGCTTTTTTTTTTTTTTTTACATTTAGTGGTTTTGAAGGCTCTTGCAAGTAATAGCTAATCCATAGCATCATCAGTGTGAGCCTTGTCTTTCCGTTTCTTGGCAGAAACTCAAAGTTGACCTAAACCTGAGTGTCAAGGCCCATCTGATGGTTTTTATTTTTTCAGCTGCACACCCTGAGACCAATACCCTGCTTCTCAAAAATACTTTTAAGACCAGGTCCCATTTCCTACAGGGGCCGACTGGAGGAAGACCAACTCCTTGTTGTGAAAACAATGAAAGACTGATGTGCAGCACATTTTTTTGTGTTTCATAGGGGCCGTGCAGGTTCTGTTGTAGGAGGAGTAGCCACAGGCAGACAGTGAGGAGAATCAAAGCCTTCCAGTGAACTGATTAATAAACCAACAAGTTAAGCAGACTTTATGGCTTTATTGCACACTGTTAGGGCTGGGGTAGTCTGACAGTATATACCTGGGTTCCCACGGGCCACATCCGGCCCACGAGAGAAAATGTTTCTGTTCTCGGGAACCAATTTCAGTACCAAAGCAAAACCCAAAAACATACTAATTAAAAATTTGACTATAATTTCTTTTAATCCTAACTGTGTACATATTTAATTTAAAAGGGCTTTTGAATTTTAAAGCCAAGAATAACAACTTGAGTTATCTTTAAAAAAAAAAATCAATCCAACATTTAAATTTAAAATATTTAATAATATTCATAACAGAACGGACTCGCACTCTATTTGTGGCAGCCTATGTGCAAATTCATTCTCTGCCAGCAGGAGGCACTTGTAGAGCGGGAGAGATATAGGTTTCCCCGGTAACGGCTGTAATCAGATAAGCGCTGAGCCTGCGCTCACAAATGCTGCTCAAGCATTACAAGCAAGATGAAATGAAAATGACATCCATAATTTTCAGAAGACCGTCAGTTTCTTTCAGAAATACAGTGATATAAAAACACGCACACTGGGTTTCGACTTTGACTCGTGCATTGCCAATGTCTATTCAGCTAAGTCAAAGCCTTTTGGAAAATCTATTTGCGGCGGTCAGTTTTGCTATTGTGGCGGTCTGTCAAAAAATAAATCAATTTATGGGAAACACAATGAAACTTACCTGTTAGAACTCTTTCATCTGATCTTTGTGTCTGTCTTTTAAAGTGTTTTGTTAGTTTGATGTGTCCTCATTTTGATGTCGCCACATCTCCATGCTTTTATCTGCGCACCATTTGAATAGCACATCAAGAACCGGGTTATCCGGGTACTCTGTACCACCGGCACTTAAACAAATCTGGTACTGTAACATTTTCATTTTTTTGTACGGACTTGGTACAGAAGTACCAGGTCTTTTTACAACACTAATATGAAATATCTGATCAGTTTTTTCCATCCTGGTAAAGAGGTGTTTTTGAGGGAATATATTAAAGTGATTCTTTTATATATACCCTCCTGCATATTTAATTAGTCATGGCACCAGACATGTTTCTATAGGTAGTTCTGAGAAATATATTGGGTTTGCATGTAAACTGAATGACAAATGAGTCAGCAGTAACCTACGTGACTGATATCTAAAGATGTGCAGAGCTGTTGGCATGTTGGTGATAACACCAAGCTACATGTTTTGCTTGGTTGAGAGTAATAGTGACTATTTTGTTCTGTAAAAGAACAGTTATTTCATTTATAAAGCAATATATTTAATGTATAATAACACCTCAGATGTCCTTGGGCACTCAGACTAATGTCATGCTCTAACCAAGGTTATAATTTTGAAAATTTCACCAGTTAAATTTTTTTTTTTTAATTAGCAATTTGAATCTAGTTTTAGTAATTATTGTTTGATTTGATTCTTTTTTTGTGATATTAAGTTATTTATTTGAGTCTTTTATACATGTCTGCTTAAGTTCTTGTTTTGGTAGCACTTTCATTATTAGTTTTATCCCTCGTCACTTGTGTCACAAGTTGTTCTGCCGGTAATGACATATGAAAATCATACAAGTGAACTGTGTGCTTTAAATAAACAAAAACTCTGTTTGCAGAAGTTTACAGTAAAAGTACGGTAGTGCAATTTTAAGTTTCACAAATTGAACTTAAGTTGACAGTAAAGAGAAAACAATTTATCTCATATTTAATTTAATTTTCACAGTTTTTCACTGTGAATTATAAAACTACTTTTTATTTCTCTCTTTCAAAGAGATTTAAAAATACATTAATAATATTGTACTGTAAAATGACTCATTGCAATTTCTCATTAAATATATTACAGTTTTTGATTGTATATAGTAAGGAAACAGCTTTTTACCATATTATTTGTACAGTAAAACATTCAATTATTTTTTACAATGTAGTTGTTTGATTGGGTGGTTCTTTTTGACAGAATACCCTGATCATTTAAATTCATACTTAGAAGAGTAATTGAAGTGAAATTTATCAAAGTAAAAATTTTGCCCCAGTTATTCAGTCTCTTGATTTCTGTCAACCACAGTGATATTTCAAAGGTTTAAAATCCCACTCCACTGTAGTGATTGTGTGACATTACACGGCCTTTTCTCTTTCAGCATAGACCGATAAATGGCTTGCCGATTGAAGCATGCTGCTTTTTTTAGAACGCAGAGAATCGCTGTCTGATATTTGAGGTTTCTTCATATTCACAGACTACAATTGAAATGTGGGAAAACCGTATTCTTCAGTGTCTACAGTCAGTCTAGCCAACTGCAGCTCCCTGTATATTACTGAACACTGTTGTAGGTGAATTTCCTCATTTGATGCTGATTAAAACAATCGTCCAATGAAAGAAAAATACTAGGTACACAGAACCACATGAATGCGAGTAACAGATCTGTAAATTACAGTGCTTGAGGGATAGCGGTGGGGGAAGGGTTGAGAGATGTGTGGAGCCCAACACCATTGTTACAGCCTGGTGCCGCTGCTGTTTCTATGGCAACTGAAAATAAACTGCTGCCAAGGTGGATCTTTGGATGAGGACCGTGCAACAGGGAGAACTTTGTGAACGTGTACTTTGCACAGCCAGTGCACCAATTTTATGTTTCTTGGTTATTAAAAGGCTTATAAGTATAATTTTCCCATTGGCTGTTGCAAATAATTATAAGTAGATAATAGATTAACCTGTCTTTTTTTTTATTTTTTTTTTATAGAATAATTGGGTGAAATATCCAGAAATAAATATAGACACGGGTGCACAAGATTTTCTGACTGATTCTCATGAGGTCACTTGGAGATTTGGTTTGTTACTCGCACAGCACATAGTGTGGCCCATTAAATATAGCTATAAAAGTCGGCACTGATAGCCTAGTGGGCAGTGTGCTGACTTAAAAAAAAAATTATGCATTTAGCAGACGCTTTTATCCAAAGTGACTTACACTGCATTCAGGCTATCAATTTTTACCTATCATGTGTTCCCCGGGATTCGAACCCCCAACCCAACCTTGCGCTTAGTAACGCAATGCTCTACCACTTGAGCTACAGGACATTGCGGGCATCCCGAGTTTGAATCACAGCTCAAGGACCCACTCTTCCACTTCACTTCCTGTCTACACTATCCATCTTAAAGGTGCAATAGGAGATCTTGGAAATGATAACATTAGCCTGATAGCACTGAAAGCGAATGTCCCACCATCCCTGCAATCGCCGTCCAAAGCCACGGCCCCTGAACGCATTTATACGCACAACCGGTGCAGCGTCATAGAATGTCTATGAACAGATTCACGCCCACTTTTAGGGGAAAACAAACCGACATACAGTATTGGATCGAGGAATTGGACTAACCTTACAACATGCCAAAGAGTTGTTGTGTGGTTGGTTGCACCATTAATGTTTGTAAAACCCCAAATTTGAAATTCATGGCTACCTGTTATCATCATCGGTATCTTGCTGTTATGGAAATATCATGAATTACGTATGATGCTAATCGAAAGCTAAGCCAGGCTACTTGTATGGAC